>NW_027413157.1:0-248613 GCF_048544455.1 Silene latifolia | reverse complement strand
TCTCCTTAATTTATGATGTTTATTATCCCTGTATTCTTTCGCTCTTGTTCTACTTATTACTATGTCCAGCTAATTCTCCAGCTAGGATTTAGGGGAATCGATGAATTATTGTTAGTTGCTAACTAGGTTTACAGATCTTTCGTTGTTATCATTTCTTTGTTGTCAATCACTGCAATTAACTGTAACTAGCTACTTGAATCGATGAACTTAGCTAATTAACCTCGGTAAGCCTTGACCTAGACCGGAAGGTTGGAAGGGGTGAGACCTGCAGTGAACAATATGATGCTTTAGTGAGGGCGGAAGCTAAGCTAATAGTATTTTGGGGCGAATTGAGACCGGAAGGACATATTCGTTGCCCCTTAGACTGATACAATTGATCGATCTGTGACCTTAGCTGCAATTATCCGACATTCATTGATGACCCGACAATCCTAGTTCTCTTCCTTTACTGTTAATCTCTCTAACTCTTTTCTCACTTTAATCTCCTTTAGTTTTAGTTCAAACAACTTAAACCCCCAATTGTGACCATAGACAGACCGAATTGACAAGTAGATAGTGACCGCCTCCCTGTGGAGATCGACCCTACTTACCACTGACTTCTGTTAGTTGTACTTAGGTATTTATTTTTGGTACCTGACGACACCAAAATTTGATACCGTCGTCAGGTACTAAAAATAAATACCTAAGTACAACTAAAAGAAGTTAGTGGTAAGTAGGGTCGATCTCCATAGGGAGGCGGTTACTATCTATTTATCAATTCGGTCTGTCTATGGTCACAATTGGGGGTTTAAGTTGTTTGAACTAAAACTAAAGGAGATTAAAGTGAGAAAAGAGTAAGAGAGATTAACAGTAAAGGAAGAGAACTAGGATTGTCGGGTCATCAATGAATGTTAGATAATTGCAGCTAAGGTCACAGATCGATCCATTGTATCAGTCTAAGGGGCAACGGATATCTCCTTCCGGTCTCAATTCGCCCTAAAATACTATTAGCTTAGCTTCCGCCCTCACTAAAGCATCCTATTGTTCACTGCAGGTCTCACCTCTTCCAACCTTCCGGTCTAGATCAAGGGTTACCAAGGTTAATTAGCTAAGTGCATCGATTCAAGTAGCTAGTTACAGTTAATTGCAGTGATTAACAACAAAGACATGATAACAACGAAAGATCTGTAAACCTAATTAAACCTAACAATAATTCATCGATTCCCCATATCCTAGCGGGAGAATTAGCTAGATATAGTAATAAGTAGAACAAGAGAGAAAGAATAGAGGAATAATAAATATCATAAATTAAGAAGAGAGTAAAAGAAAGAGAAAGAGTAAAAGGAAGAATTACAGATTAAGAGATTCGGGAAAAAGAGCGGAACAAAGTAACGTGATATGAGGTTGAATGATAAGGAAAAAGTGATGGAAGAAGTCCCTCCTTATTCTAACCTAACTATCTCTTATATAGTAGAAGAGATATTTATTATAAGATAAAACTAAATATAAGATAGTCTCGACATAAAATAAGCTGCGTCCGACTCGATTAGCTTGATCAAACAACATAAAGGTATTCGATCGAGAGGTTGCCTTAGCGAAAGTTCTCGATCGAATGATAAGGACCTTGATCGAACACATTAAGGGCTTAAGGTGGTCAATCCAAAAGAGTAGCTGGTCATTCGAAATGTAAAGAGGTCAATCGAAATGTATATATTACAGAGCTCTCGATCGAGAGCTTCAGCGCATAATTTCCTGCTTTGCGCACTAAACTTCAAACGGCCGCCATTTCTTTGTCAATTGTCCAAATCAAGCTATTTTTCTGGCGTTGGAAATCTAAGAGGATAAAATTTCACCCCCAATTGGAATACCCTGATTATCATTTGTATAATTTAGATATGGCTCTTCAAAGTAGACACTAGTAGTTTGAAGCTCTTCCTTTGCTCGCCTAGCTTCTTTACTTAAATGCGCATCTCAAATTAGTAGTTTCCATGCTCCAACTCAACTCATCACCTAAATACATGCATAGGGACATGTTTTAGGCTTGATTATGCTCCTCTCCGGTTCATACCTGCAAATAATACAAGACAAACCAAAGTAGACTATTCGGGGGACATTTGTAGCTAAATAGTACTAAATATGCATAGAAATGCGTGCAAATGAAGTACAAAATGCCTATACAAAATGCACACATCAAAATTCCCCAAACCAAACATTTGCTTGTCCCCAAGCAAACTAAATGCAACTAACTAATGGAACAGAGTTAAGCTCAGAGCTAACTACAAATCGTCCACCTAAACCAATTTATGCAATAAATTAACAAAACAGCAATGTTGTCAATGCAAACGAGTTATAGAGATGTTTATAAAAGTAGTTAAACTGTCAACCTTGGAAAACCTTCAAAATTGGATTCTCGTGGGTCACTCTCTCTCAACAAAGCAAGGGTAAGCATATATTTATGTGTAAGAGGAGAAAAATAGTAGTCGCTCACCTAAACAATGACCTACATAAACATGCATGTAATTTAGTATGATAAGAAATTCTAGCTACCGTACACATACATTCCATCCAATCAAGGTTCTATCAAATGTCGAATACTTGCAATAATTTGGATAAGTGAGGCTATGGGTAAGAAGAAGCAAAACATTTTGGGAATGAGAGGTTAAGAGCCAAGCTAGTATCCTATCAAAACCAATTGAAACATATCCAATCCCAATCCACTTCTTAAATTAAGCACAAATGCCATTAATTCAACTAAACATACAGCTTCACTAACCCAAATACACAACTCCTCATAATATATAAAATAATACATAGGAGTAAATTACCAATTCAACTTTCATTTTTTTTCTTTCTTTTCTTTTGTTTTCTTTTTTCGGCATTCTTCTTTTCTGATTTTTTTTCTTTTTTTTTTTGAACTCTTTTATTTCCTCCTTTAATTCATTCTACCAACCTCATTCAATAAGACAGACCAAAATTGACGCAATAATAATATACCACAAAAACTACTAAACTAGCTTGACAAGGTAGGCTAAGTTTTAGATTGTAGTTAAAGGGTCAAAAAGGCAATTTTTGGCTAATGTGAAGCTAATGGGTAAAATGAAATAGAAAGGGAGTTGCAAGTATTCTCCTACATGTGATAACCGGACACCAACCCGAATGTATGCAGGCAATAAGCAATTAAATGTCATACTTGTGAAAATTAATGTTACATGATATGCAAGGAGTAACTACTCACAATCCTACATGAAACTGGTCATAAATGACACCAGTTTATAAAGCTCTAATTCTTAGATTTTTAAAGTAGTTTGCCAAAATTTTAGGTCAAGTCTATTCGTTCAGCTAAATTAAAACAAAAAACTCGTAGATTATGCAAAAGACTATGCTAAAAGATGCTAAAATTGCAAGGCTTAGGTAAAAAGACTAAATGTAGTGCAATTTTATCATAGAAAACTACCATTCCGACTCAACCTAAATGCAGAATTAAACGTGAAATTTGTTTTGTATTTTCTCGAATTTTTTATTTTTATGGGATTTTTGATTTTTTTTTGAAATAAATAACAATGCAAACGGAAATGCAATAAATGTGAAACAGAAATGCAATAAAAACAATATGCAGACACGAATATGGATGCATATACCCTTCCCAACCAAAATGTACAATGCCCTCATTGTAAACAACAGCTAACAGCAGCATCACAAATAGGGGAAAGGGAAAAATACAAACTAAAGGAAATGAGAGAAGAGCTAGAAACTTACAAAATAGCGCGATATAGACGGACCTCCTCAAACCAGTCAGCAACAAGGGAAGTCGTAGTTATCCGGTCAGCTTAATTTGCTAATAGAATGCAGGAATATTTGATCGACAATAAGCAGCTCTCGATCGAATAAACGGAGCTTTCGATCGAAGAAGTAACAGCTCGATCGAATTGCCCTGAAGTGCACAATGGTCGATTGACCACATAAAGGTGATCGATCGAATAAATACCCTAGAAAGCGGTTCGATCGAACAACATGGATGATTCGATCGAATTTTTCCTCCTGCACGCGGCCCAAGGCATCTCTCCTGTACCTGCAATTACGCAAATAGCGACGAAAAATACTACCAAAACCAAGGCTAAAATTTTTTGTAGTCTATAGTCGAGAAAACTAATTATTAAAAGCTAGAGCACACAGTACTAATTAAAATGTCTTAAAATCTAAACACAAAGTATTAAAATCCGGGTTGCCTCCCGGTCAGCGCTGGTTTCAGATAGGTCCCGCACGACCTCTTCTTATCTTCATATATCAATTACTCCAATTGAGCACAATCAAAGCAGCTCAAAGCTCTTAGTAGTCGATCATACATCCTGCCATGAAACTCGGAAAAGTGACAATAGAAATTAGTTAGACATGATAAAACAAAAATAATAGAGACGTAGTCATGTAACAAGTTTCTCTTTTTGCCTCTATGCTTAGATTTAGCTTCTTTGTCATCTTTAAACCGATTAAAAGGCAATACGGGAGAATCATTTATGGAAGATACAAGAGGTTTTTCTAAAAGAAAAAGACCAATGTGCTCATAAATTTTCACCCTAGCAGATACTCCATCTTTTTTATCATCAAGTTCATGACTTGAGGGGTAATCGTACCCAATACCCAACAGAGCTGCTTCTACACCATCCACTTGAGCTTCCCAAGAATCACCTGCAAAAACCTCTACACATGGATCGTAATCTAAATGGCTCAAGGCAAGGAACTCGTGAGAAAATTCTTTCAAGAGATCATCCATGAGATCTCCTCCGGTAAGGGTATATGGGTAACTAACACAGAGAATTATAAGAATGGTCACAAGGAACAAAAGTTCCCTGAGATAAAAGACAAACTAAGTAAAAACAAATAGAAATTTGTTGCCTCCCCAGCAACGGCGCCAAAATTTGATACCGTCGTTTCAGTACCAAAAATAAATACCTAATACTACTTACCGTTGACTTTTGTTAGTAGTATTAGGTATTTATTTTTGGTACTGAAACGATGGTATCATTGTCTTCTCTGAAGAGGAGACTGACGGCTTGACCGTCGAGGCATGGGGTCGACTCAAATTTGGTCGACGCAACTTTGGTGTTGTCCGGGATAAAGTAGCAGTCTTGAAAGACTTATATGCCCGGGTGTTTGACCTTAGCTACTGATGAGCTTGTCGTTGTCCGCTCTCGAACACATTTATAATCTCAACAAACAACTAATTAGTGGTTAAGTCGAGGTCGGTCCACGGGACAGTGTGCTTTGGGTTCTAAGCCTATCTATCTCAATTTATGCTAGTGTCACAATTGGTTTGGGTTGGAGTTGGTGAGTCTAAACTAATAGAAGCAATGAATTAAAACAAGTAATAGATTAAGATATGTAAACAATTGATTAAAGGTACTAGGGTGTCATGGGATCATAGGGGATTCATGGTGGAGATCATACAAACATGTTTACATAGTTTCAAGCAATTATTGTTGTAGAGGAATCGAGTTAGTTTATGTCTTACAATTCCTAGGATGATTTGGGTCTCGGAGCCGAGTCGATCAAGAGTGTACAACACCTACAAGTCAACTTAGTTTCTTCCTATTCACTTTTATGCATGGTCTAACAAGACTCGAGTTAGTTTATATCTTACAAGTCTTGTTGAATAGATAAGAGATGTATAAATGCAAGGTTTCATAGTCAAGCATTTTATCAAGCATAACATGTGCATAGGTTGACACTTTAACAAGCAAGCAATCTTATGATAACATATTATATTAAGTAAGAATCTACCCCCATGTTATAGTTCCCCTAATCTCCCAATAACCTTAGCTAAGAGACTACTCACTCATGATCATGTAAAACATGCTAACAAGGTTGTCAATCATATTAAGAAGTCTAAATATGATGAATGAGTAAAACAATAAACAATAAAGAATAAAGAGTAAAGAGATTATACCAATATTAAGATGAACAAATAATATGAAAAGAATAATAGAAGAAAACTTGATTGATTGATGAAGAGTTGTCAATTCTCCAATAATAACCCAATAGTCTTCAATTACCCAATAAGAAATCTTGAACAATAATTAAGGAAAGATTAATGTGTAATTTGTGAAAAGATTAAGTGCTAATCTATTCTAATCTACTCCTATTGAAAGCTTTGCCTCTACTAAGAGGGCTTAATCAAAACTAAGGAAGCTTAGTCTATTGATTATTACAAATGGAGTATATATAGTGGTACATCATTAGGTTAAGAAAGGGTAGATTAGGAAATAATATGCTTAAGTGTCAAATAGAGCCATGAAACTCCTAGGAGGAGCCCCACGACTCCCCATTGCAAAGACAATCTCCCTACCAAACAATACGCTCGATCTGAGGCAAAAACCGAGCATCCTGAGCCTCAACCCGAGCGGGTTGATCATGACCCAAGCAGGTTGAGCTGCAGAATCCTTTTTCTTGCTTTTATGCCTATGATGCCTTCAAATACTCTTTATTCCTATCATCCTTGGTCATCATTCTTGCCTCCTCTTCATACTAGTCCGTCCAAGATCGGCAACAAGCTTCCGAATATGCATGAGAGACGGGAATTCCGACTCATTATCTCCTTTCCTTCAAGACATATAAAATATACTAGGAAAGCAAATAGGAAGCAAATGACGAATAAAATGGCTATGAAATGCTATATTAGTATGCAAAATGAGGCTTAGTTAGGGGACTAAATGTGCGTAATTATGACTCACATTAGCTACAGAGTCATAGATTGGCTCGGGAAAGACGTTTTAGAGCTCGGATCCTCCCTCGGGAACGAAGTATCCGTTGAGAGTCAAGTGGTTGGGACGGAGGATGACTCCGTGCTTTTTGCGCTTTCGTATTAGGAGGTTTATCTCCTGGATGTCTTCATCGGTTGGCTCATAGCCCAGCCCGAAGGGGATGTTGGGGACCTTGGCCTGTTTCAAGGGAGGCAAGGTGCTTTTTAGTTAATTGAGAGGTAGACCCGGGCAATAACCCTGGCACATCAAAATGCAGTTGACTGTGAGGTTAGAGAACGGGTCACAATCAAAGGGTGTTGATTCATCGATTAGGGCATTCACAGCTTGGAATCCCCACATTTCATTATCGTCCTCTTCAATGACCTGAGAGGCTATTCCCTTCTTCATGATAACCTTGATCGGGGATGTGGGAATTGTGATTGTTTTCACGTTGAAAGGGACCCTGATTTTCTGATGAAGCGTTGAGGTGACGACTTTGACGGCGTGAATCCAGGGGCGTCCCAGAAGCATGTTGAAAGAGGCGTTGATGTCGACCACCTGAAAAATGGCTTGTCTTTGCAAGGGTCCGGTCGCAATAGTCAAGGTGATAAGCCTCACAACCTTACGACGAGTGCCGTCATAGGCACGTACTCCTTGATTAGTCGGGACCAAGTCCGTTTCTTTGATACCCAGTTTGTGAGCCGTCTTGAGGGGAATGACATTGACCACAAATCCGTCATCCACTTGAACAATAGGCACATTCTTCTTAAGGTATTGTACAGTGATGTACAGGGCCAGGTTATGGTTGGCTCCGAATTGAGGGATATCTTCGTCAGAGAAGATGACCGGGTTGCTTAGGTTGGGGACATCCCTTGTCATGTGTGCAATCCTTTCCTTTCTGGTGAGGGGAGTTTTGGGTGCTTGGAGGTCCCTCTCTTGGATGTGGTGTTGGTGTTGGTGGGTTAAAAATCAATCGGTGGTAGGCGTCCTCAAGTCGGGTAATCCTTTCTGAGAGACTGGCTATGGCTTCTTCAACCTGTTGGAACATGGTGAGCATGGTTGCGGCGCTGAATATGAATATCCCGTCCGGGGTATCCTTTTCCAAGGCATTCACCTCGTCATCAATTGGCAGGATGAGGTGTGAGCAATCCAAGGTTGGCTCGTCATCAGAGATGGCATGGATCCCTAAGGTGTTCATTTTGTTATTCGGTTTGGTGGGTGGAGGTAAAAGTAATTCCCCTTTCTTAATCATATCTTGAATGGCGTGCTTCAGTTTAAAGCAGGCCTCTGTTTCATGTCCTTTGCCTTGTTGGTACTGGCAGTAGGCATTGGGATTCCAGAAACAGGTTTTCTTGGCCTCGGTTGGGTCCGGAGTGGGCCCAATCGGCTGTAGTTTCCCTTGGTCCATAAGTCTTTTTAGGGTACTGGCATAGGTTGTTCCCAAGTTTGTGAATACCCTTTGGGGACGTTCAGTTTTTTTTTTGGTGGGTTCGAGGAGGTTGACCTCATCGATTTTGTTTGTCTGACCACAAGGACGAGATCCATTTGATGTAGATCCCTGATAGCCTCTGCCGGTGGTTTTGGTTAGGACACCCTTGCGGAGGTCATCTTCGATGCGGGTTTTGAGGATTTGAAGGTCCTGGAATGTTTTGATGTTTTGATATCTCAGTAGGTTGGCATATACTGGGCGGAGGTTGTTGACAAACTTCTCCACCAGAGTTGATTCACTCGCCTTACTGACCCATTGAGTGCTTACTCTCCTCCAACGGGTTAGGAATTCCGTGAACCCTTCTTTATCATTCTGAGTCAGGACCTCAAGGGTGCGGGTTTTGGCTTGGATCCCGATGTTGTCGGCGTAATGTTTAGAAAATTCGACGGCGACTTTGTCCCAAGTAGTAATGCTCTTGGGGTCGAGGGAGTAGTACCATTGGCGGGGAATTGGTTCTAGGGATGATGGAAAATCTGGGTGAAGAGTTCTTGTTTGACCCCCTTGATGGACATGTAATCCTTTAAGGCCCGAATGTGGTTGAGTGGGTCCTCCACTCCCTTAAACTTGGGTACATCAGTCAAGGAAAAGTTGTCGGGTAATTGGTCCCCAATGGGTTCGAATCTTCGATTGTTCTCAGGTGGATATTGTTACCACGGGCTAGGAGTTTTTCTTCCAAGAGGTTGAGCCTGTTCTCGGTTTTAGTCAAAGGTGGAGTATTGTGTTCTCTGGTTTCCTTGTTTTCCAGGGTGTCGATACGGGTCTCGACACAGTCCAAGGTGACATTAAGAGCGGTAAGTAGGCTGGCTAGCTGAGCAGTCGTGAGATCTCTGTTGCCATCGTTGTTGTTGGATGAAGCTGAAGACGGGGCCATAACTCTGAGGTATAAAATGGCTCACGTTACATCCCAATTCGACACGGTTTAACGACTAAACGCAGACAACACATGTAATACTACGGTTTTATGAGTCTCTGGGTACTCTATCGAGTGGGGATTACTCTGTCGAGTAAGTATGTTTTGGTATACGAAACAGTAGTCGGCCTGTAGGGTACTCGATCGAGTAGCCTTGGCACTCGATCGAGTAAGTGGCACTCGATCGAGTACGTGACTTACTCGATTGAGTAAGTCGGTTATCGGGTGATATTTGATGGGTTTTGTTAATAATGCGGATTAATATATATAATACTCCGTCATGTTTTCCTAAACACTTTTACAAACCTAATACACAAAAAGAGAGATTGCAAACTACGTTGTTCGATTCATTCGCATTTTTGGCAAATCCCGGAGGATTCCTTTGTTCTTTATACCATTGTGATCCTTGCGTCAAGGGTAAGTTCTACGTACCATTCTTTATAGCACTTGGTTAATGTTAGTTAAACCCTAATTTGGGAATTGGGAGTTTTTATGATTGTGTTGTTTTGGTAGTAATTGTATGAATATGTGTATCGGAGGAGGGTTCGTAAAAGAGAGGTTTTGAGACAGCTGCTAGATCGTCTAATTTGTGATTTCATTCCAGGTAAGGTTTCCCTACTTAGTATTGATTACATAATGTGTGGTGATTGTGCTGTAGTTAGTGATTATTGACTAATGTTGGTTTTTTTGTTGTGATTACTGTTTATCTGTCTGTGATCTTCGGGGTGCGTCCCTGGCTGAGTGGAGTCAGTTGCGGGAGTGGCTTCACGCCCTTGATTCGCCCTCTGTGGAACCCGCCACAGGAGGGGATGTGCACATTAATGAACATGGGCTTATCGGTCGATGGAGATGAGCGGGGCTTAGGTAGGAACGGCTGTAGTCCCCCACTGGCGGTGTGGAGTATCTGTTGCAATGGGTACTGTGGCAGGACTACACACTTTAGTGTGTAGTCAGTTGTGTGGAGATTGATTATGGAGTTTGGGATTCGATGTGATGATTGAGCTATTTGGCATTGTTTTATCGTGATTTGTATTGTGTAATTAGTACTGACCCCGTTGTTTGTTTTATAAAACTGTGGTGATCCATTCGGGGATGGTGAGGAGTTATTGAGCAGGTTTGATATGATGCATATGGGCTAGCTGGGATGAGTCATCACTTGCAGTTAGAAGAGTCTTCTGCTGTGTCAGACGATGTCCTTTAGTTGTTCAGTTTTGGATAGTAGACAGTTTGGTTTTGGAATTGTATTTCATTTAACAGTTTTGGGTTTGATACATGTAATCACTTAAATTATATTTACTTTTAAAGTACGTTTCTTTATTATCTTATGATATTCATTGCCTCGGGTAACCGAGATGGTGACGTTCCTATACTTGAGTTGTCATGGTAAGGCACTTAGAGTATGGGGGTGTCACAAAGTGGTATCAGAGCGACGATCTTGAAACCTGTAACCAATGAATCTAATGAATATAGGGAGTCAAATTAAAATGAACCCAGGGTAGAAGTTTTAGGAGCTAATGCAAAGGCTTGGGAGATATCCTAAAGTCGCGAACTCGCCCTACAATTTTGAACCGGTTACATGGGGTACATGTAGGGATCGTATATGTTGTCTTCTGGTTTGTGTATCTATATAGTAGCATGTAGTGTGTATTGATAGATGTATGAATGTGGAGGAGTGGAATAAAAGTTGAAAGATATGCGATTTATATGTTGGATTGGATGAAGGCATGTTGTTTGTTTTATAATGTGGCATATTAGTGATATGAAGTAAATTGTTTTGTTGAGTATATAAAGAGGTATGTATATCTGCATGCATAGTTGTTGTTGTTATGTTGAAAGTACAGAAGTTGTATATAATGTTGGGAAAGTAAGATGAACATGCGGGTAGTGTTTACGAGTCAGCATGGCTCGATCGAGTGGGTAGTTTACGTTTTCTGGGCAGAAACGAGATTTTGGGCACTCGATCCAGTGGGGTCAGCTCGATCGAGTGGGTTAGAGTATGTGTTAGAAACGTTTATGGTCAGATTCTGGAGTCGAGGCACTCGATCGAGTAGGTGTGGCACTCGATTGAGTGGCCTCAACTCAATCGAGTGGATTTTGGTACTCGATCGAGTGCGTTCTACACAGGTCGTATGCGTGTTTTGGGTTATAATATGCGTGTTTATGTCTACCTTTTCTTATCTAGTTACAAGATACCGCCAAAGAAAACCGCTTTGTATGTTAGAGCTGAGAGCATGAACGTTGATGATATAGTGAAGATGTTGTAGCACCAAGATGCTCTTACAAAAGCTTTGAAGAGAGTGGGAAAGGATAAGGAGGTTGATCACTCCAAGATCAGTATCCACATATCCAGGTTCAGTCCGAAAGAGTATAAGGGAACCGGGGCGCCAATTCTTCTGGATAATTGGCACAGGGAGATGGAGAATATCCTGGAGATAATTGGCACAGATGTTAAGGAAGTCTAGGAGAGAGCTGGGAGGGCTGAGAGGTTGGTGGAGACGACCAGGGAAAGGGGTGCTGAAAAATGGAAGGCTGAGAGCAAGGGTGGTGGTCAATCCAACTATAAGAAGGGTAACCACACTCAGGCGAGAGCATATTCATCTAGTTCAGGGTTTAGTGCTGGGGCTTCATATGGGCGTGGCCTTGGGAGTGGTAGTAGTAGTAGTGGGGGTATGACTTGTTTTAAATGTGGCGGTGTAGGCCACAAGAGGCATAAGTGCACCAGTGTTGTGAGTGGGGGTTTCCAGAGACCGTTACAGGGGAGCTTTTCACAGGGTCCTGCACAGAGTTATGCGAGTAACAGACCGGCTGGGTCATGGAACAACAGAGGAGGTCAGAACAACAACGGTGGGGGCAACCGCAATAGCGGTAATTTTTATCAGAAACCTGTTACGAACACCAACAACAACCAGGGGTCGGGTGCTAAGCCGGCTACCTCAGCTAGTACTGTCCAGGGAGGTGGGCAAAGACCAGTGGCAAGCTGTTTATGATGGAGAAGAAAGCAGCTGAGGATGATGCTCATGTTATCACTGGTACATTTCTTGTTAATGGTGTTTATACCTTTGTTTTGTTTGATTCGGGAGCATCACAGTCGTTTGTATCTTCGAGTCATGTTAAACTGTTGGGTTTGAGTGAGTATGAGTCTGTAAGAGAGGAAGTTTTTATACCTTCGGGTGAGTCTGTATCGTGTGGGTGGTTGTATAGAGGTGTATCCATGATAGTTGGGTAAGTTGATCTACCTTTAGACTTGCTAGAGTTTTCTTTAGACGGTTTTGAGATGATAGTCGGGATGGATTGGTTGGGAAAGTACAAAGTTAAGATAGATTGTCATCAAAAGAAAGTTTCTTTGAGAGGTCCTAAGGGGATTAGTGTGTCTTATCGTGGGTTTGTTGTCAAACCCAAAGTTAAGTTGATTGCAGCAGTGACCTTGAAGTCCTATTTGAAGAAGGGGTGCCCGTTGATCTTGTGCCATGTGAGGGATCACAGAGTGGAGAGTTCGACAGTTGAGCAGATACCAGTTGTGTGGGAGAGTTCCCAGATGTCTTTCTAGAGGACATTCTGGGGTTGCCACCAAAGAGGGAGATAGATTTCAGTGTTGAGCTGAAACCGGGGACGGGGCCAATCTCTAAGGCACCGTACCGGATGGGTCCTAAGGAGTTGGAAGAGCTTAGGAAGCAGCTGGATGATCTGATTGAGAGGGGATACATTAGACCGAGTGTGTCACCGTGGGGAGCACCAGTTTTGTTTGTGAAAAAGAAAGATGGGAGCCTGAGGTTGTGCATAGATTACAGGGAGCTAAACAGAGTGACGGTGAAGAACAAGTATCCTTTGCCAAGGATAGATGATTTGTTTGATCAGGTATGGTCATTATGAGTATGTGGTGATGCCGTTTGGGTTATCTAATGCACCAGCTGTGTTTATGGATTTGATGAACCGAGTCTTTAGTCAGTTCTTGGATAAGTTTGTGGTGGTTTTCATAGATGACATCTTAGTCTTTTCTAAGACTAAGGAGGAGCATCTGAGGATTGTGTTGCAGACCTTGAGGGAACATGAGTTGTATGCAAAGTTCTCCAAGTGTGAGTTCTGGTTAGAGGAGGTTGCTTTTCTGGGGCATGTGATTTTAAATAAGGGGGTAGCGGTGGATCCTGCAAAGATTCAGGCAGTTACCAAGTGGGAAGCACCAAAGAATGTAGCTAAGATCAAGAGTTTCTTGGGTTTAGCAGGATATTATCGACAGTTCGTGAAAGATTTCTCCAAGATTGCTAGACCTATGACAGCTTTGATGAGGAAAGAGAGCATGTTTCATTGGGATGAAAGTTGTGAGACGGCGTTCCAAACATTAAAGGAGCGTTAGACCACATCTTCAATCTTAGCATTGCCTGAAGGGAGTCAGAAATTTGAGCTGTATAAGGATGCTTCAAAGAATGGGTTGGGTTGTGTGTTGATAGAGAATAGGAAAGTGATTGCCTATGCTTCTAGGCAATTGAAGCCTTATGAGGAGAATTATCCTACACATGATCTGGAGTTGGGTGCAATTGTGTTTGCTCTTAAGATTTGGAGACATTACCTATATGGGGAGACCTTTAAGGTATTTTCAGATCACAAGAGTCTCAAGTACATCTTCACTCAAAAGGAGTTGAACATGAGACAAAGGAGGTGGATGGAGTTGATTGGAGATTATGACATGGATATTATCTACCATGAAGAGAAAGCCAATGTGGTTGCAGATGCTTTGAGCAGCAAGAGTGTGCATTCTTTGTGCACAGCTATATCTTTGATGAGATTGAGAGATAGGTGGGGAAGTTCGGGATATATATGATCCAGAAAGGGGATGCTATGGGATATTTGACAGTACAACCTGATCTTTATGATTATATTCGCGGTAAACAGGAGTTGGATCCCAAGATAGTGGAGTGGAGAGCTGGAGTAGAGAAAGGAACGGTGTCTAGATTCTCTATTCATACAGATGGTAGTTTGAGGTTTGATGGGAGGTGGTGTGTTCCTAATGATGAGGATCTGAAAAAGATGATCATGACAGAGGCTCATTTCACACCATACTCGGTACATCCAGGCGGTGACAAGCTATACAAAGATTTGAAGAAGACTTTCTGGTGGCCTGGGATGAAGAAAGAAACAGCTGAGTTTGTGGCTCGTTGTTTGACATGTCAGCGGGTGAAAGGGGAGCAGCAACGACCACAGGGTAAGATTCAGTCTCTTGAGGTATCTGAGTGGAAGTGGGATTCCGTTTCTATGGATTTTATCGTGGGTTTACAGAAGAGTCAACAGGCTAACAACATGATATGGGTTATAGTGGATCTACTGACCAAGTCAGCTCATTTTTTGCTAATGAAAGATACATGGACTAAGGCACAGTTAACTATGACTTATATGAAGAATGTGGTGAGATTGCATGGGGTGCCTAAGGATATAGTGTCTGACAGAGATTCGAGGTTTATCTCACGGGTTTAGAGAGAGTTGCAGAGTCTTTGGGAACTACCTTGAAGATGAGTACAACATTTCTTCCTGCGACAGATGGTCAGACGGAGAGGACCATCAAGACTCTAGAGGATATGTTGCGAGCTTGTGTTATGGATTTTGGTGGTAGCTGGGAACAGAGGTTAGATTTGATCGAGTTTTCTTACAACAACAGCTATCACACCAGTATTGGCATGACGTCGTTTGAGGCTTTATATGGGAGGAGATGTAGGAGTCCGATTTATTGGGACGATAGTGCTGAGGCAGTGGTTTTAGGACTAGGGATGGTACATGAGATGGTGGAGCAGATTAAGCTTATCAGACAGAGGATGAGAGCGGCCCAAGATCGCCAAAAGAGTTATGCTGATCTACATCGACGGGATAGAGAGTTTCAGGTTGGGGACAAGGTTCTTTTGAAAGTGTCTCCTATGCGTGGGGTCATGAGATTTGGCAAGAAATGGAAGTTGAGTCAAAAGTTCATCGGACCGTATGAGATCTTAGACCGTGTTGGAGAGGCTGCTTATCGGTTGGCTTTACCATCTACTTTGGATGGGGTACATAATGTGTTTCCTGTATCTCAGCTGCGAAAGTATGTTAGTGACCCGTCACATGTGTTAGAGGTAGAGAACATAGAGTTGGATGAGTCCTTGTCTTATCTTGAGGTGCTTAAACAGATTCTTGACCGGAAGGTTAGAAAAACTAGACATGGTGAGACAGTGTTGCTTAAGGTTCTTTGGTCTAATCTTGAGGTTGAGGAGGCTACATGGGAGGCGGAGGAGGCCATGAGAGAGCGCTACCCGTCTATTTTTGATCAGGTATGTATGGTTACGGGGACGTAACCTTGTTTCTTTTAGGGAGGTAGGAGATGGTCGCGAAGAGTTTTTACATGCTTTTATGTTGATTTTAACATAGTTAGTAGTTGTTTGAGTTGGGTTGAGTTTGGTTTGGTAAGAATGTTTTGGAGTTTTATGTTGAGTTTTATTTTTGTTGTTGTGTCGGGAGTGTTAGTGTGTTTTTGTTTTTTTGTGGTTTGAACTTCGAAGGCGAAGTTCTTTTTAAGGAAGGAAGACTGTAATACTACGGTTTTATGAGTCTCTGGGTACTCTATCGAGTGGGGATCACTCTGTCCAGTAAGTATGTTTTGGAATACGAAATAGTAGTTTCCCTGTAGGGTACTCGATCGAGTAGCCTTGGCACTCGATCGAGTACGTGACTTACTCGATCGAGTAAGTCGGTTATCGGGTGATATTTGACGGGTTTTGTTAAAAATGAGGATTAATATATATAATACTCCGTCATCTTTTACTAAACACTTTTACAAACCTAATACACAAAACAAGAGATTGCAAACTACGTTGTTCGATTCATTCGCATTATTGGCAGATCCCGGAGCTAGAGGTGTCGGATTCCTTTGTTCTTTATACCATTGTGATCCTTGCGTTAAGGGTAAGTTCTACTTACCATTTTTTATAGCACTTGGTTAATGTTAGTTAAACCCTAATTTGGGAATTGGGGGTTTTTATGATTGTATTGTTGTGGTAGTAATTGTATGAATATGTGTATAGGAAGAGGGTTCATAGAAGAGAGGTTTTGAGACAGATGCTAGATCGTCTGATTTGTGATTGCATTCCAGGTAGGGTTTCTCTACTCAGTATTGTAGTTAGTGATTATTGATTGATTCAGACGGTTGTTGGTTTTGTGTTGTGATTACTGTTTATCTGTCTGTGATCTTCGGGGTGCATCCCTGGCTGAGTGGAGTCACTTGCGGGAGTGGCTTCACGCCCTTGATTTGCCCTATGTGGAACCCGCCATAGGAGAGGATGTGCACATTAATGAACATGGGTTTATCGCTCGATGGAGATGAGCGGGGCTTAGGTGCGAACGGCTGCGGTCCCCCATTGGCGGTGTGGAGTATCTGCTACGATGGGTACTCTGGCAGGACTACACACTTTAGTGTGTAGTCAGTTGTGTGGAGATTGATTATGGAGTTTGGGATTCGATGTGACGATTGAGCTATTTGGCATTGTTTTATTATGATTTGTATTGTGTAATTAGTACTGACCTCGTTGTTTGTTTTGTAAAACTGTGGTGATCCATTCGGGGATGGTGAGGAGTTATTAAGTAGGTTTGATATAATGCATATGGGCTAGCTGGGATGAGTCATCACTTGCAGTTAGAAAAGTCTTCCGCTGTGTCAGACGATGTCCTTTAGTTGTTCAGTTTTGGATAGTAGACAGTTTGGTTTTGGAATTGTATTTCATTTAACAGTTTTGGGTTTGATACATGTAATCACTTAAATTATATTTACTTTTAAAGTACGTTTCTTTATTGTCTTATGATATTCATTGCCTCGGGTAACCGAGATAGTGACGTTCCTATACCTGAGTGGTCCTGGTAAGGCACTTGGAGTATGGGGCTGTCACAACACAAGAGACTGAAAGACACTTTTGACTCAACAAGACGAGGGTAACCGTGTGTGGTGCCTCGGTGCTTACTCGATTTATAGTGTGACTGTGTTGACCGTATTTTGACTCGCGTCCAACGTAGTGGCGTGACGCCGTTGGACGAGTCTCCGGGTGAGATGACTCATAAGTAAAGACCCATAAGTGTGCTTGCTTCGACTCGGTAGACACGAGGCAGAATTGGAATGGTGGACTGAAATTTTTTAAAAAAGGGATTTTCAGAAAGATTCGTTTGTCACTTTATAGACGGCTTCCGAAGAATAGCGATCTTCGAAAGTCGATCAGTTGAAAAGTTGTCTTAAGTTTGTTTCCAAAAGACGGTTTGAGTTCGAGTTGAGGCGTCTCTGAAAATAATGTGCTGTTTCCAAAGACGGCTTTTGAAATCCAAAATTGTAGGTTTTGAAAATCGAGTTTTGAAAAGGTTGAAAAGGTCTCAGGGACGGTGTATGGTCTTCCGGATTTGAAAAGCCTCGAAAAGGGGTGTGTGCCATTTTCGGGTTTTGAAAGAGCCTTAGTGTTGGCGCGAGACGGATTAAAATCCGTGTCTTGACTTGACGATTATAAAGGCGTAAAAAGATGTTTTTGAAACGGTTGTGAAAACCGAGTTTGAAAATCGTCATTACGACGGCCTAGAAAGGCGTGCTTTTTGAAATGGTTATAGAAAACCGGGTTTGAAAATCGTCATTACAACGGCCTAGAAAGGCGTGCTTTTTTGAAATGGTTGTGGAAAACCGGGTTTGAAAATCGTCATTACGACGGCCTAAAAAGGTGTGCTTTTTGAAATGGTTGTAGAAAGCTGGGTTTAAAAATTGTCATTACAACGGCCTAAAAAGGCGTGCTTTTTGGAATAGTTGTGGAAAACCGGGTTTGAAAATCGTTATTACGATGGCCTAAAAAGGTGTGCTTTTTTTAATGCAACGGTTGGCGAAAGACCGATGTTTGAGATGGCCATTATAACGGCGCAAAAGGGGTTTTTTTGAAAGTTTAAAACGACACGGAAGGAATTATGATCACATAATACATAAGCACTCGCAGTTTCTTTATATTATGCATAATGCTGACACGGGTTTTGGCTTAAAAGGGTGGGTTACACACCAAGCGATCAAACCCCGATTTTTGAGAGGGATACCAATCCAAACAAAATGTGCGAGGAGGGTGCCTTAGCCTCGTGCACGAAGGAAATGAAAGCTCTTTGATGAAACAGAAAATGTGTAACGTCAACGGTATGCTTGACTCAATCGGGATTCGAAATACGGGGATAGGAAAACTCACGCCGACGGGAAGAGCCAATTGGTCGAAAAAGGTTAGGTTGTGGGCCCGGACAAGGAACCCGACTTATGACCTTAATATCAATTAATGCATTTCAACCAAGACCTCGTTTGATTCTCACCATCTAGGGATCACAAAGACATAAGTGTCCTAGTCATTCCCAGTGGAGTCGCCAATCCGTGGACATGGGCCCACCTGCACGACCAACCGATCTGTGGACATGCAGTGGTCTTTTGAAAGCCACGCTCGGCGGCGTAAAAATGCTTTCGATAGGATCGTTTTAGACCGGTCGGTTTCGTCTCGGCAAGGGTCTCGAAACGATGCAAGAGATATTCGGAGTCGCCACCAAACATTTGTGGGATGCTTGAAACCCGTTCGAATCCACTTTATACCTAGGTCAACCAAGGCAAAAAGCGGTGTTTGACATAAGTACTAAAGATAAGGAGTCGTCCCTCTTTAGCATCCTATCTCTAGAATGACTCTTGTTCGCCCTGGATAAGGTCGTCCACTATCCAAATTTTCTGAGTAAGAGTGAAGCTACGTATTGGGAAGCCCTTCAATCGGACACCCAATCCCGCCCGCGGTAGCGGCCTCTACTTATCGATCTTGGTTGGTTAAATGCAAAAGTTGACAAAATGGGTAATTGCATGAATGCGCATCCACAAGTTTGAACCTATTGAGGTGTGAGCCGTCAGGCGATGCAAGTAGACCTGTCCTGGTTTGAAAACTGGAAAACAGTTGGCCTGTTTAGGCACGGGGCAGCTGACGATCCAAAGGGATGTCTTCTGCCTGTTGAAAACGTTTTGTAAAACCGGTTTGTAAAATGGTGTTTGAACCCGTCTTTGTTTGAAAAGGTCATTTAGGCCGCTTTTATGCCAAAATGAAGAACGGGACTTGAATAATCATTATTGTATTGACAATATTCGACGTCGGATTCGGTTTTGTAAGCTTGACATGAATAGTTTTGGAAAATGGTTATGAACTAATTGTGTTAAGTTCATTTGTTTGTAATTAGTCAATGTTTATCAGCGTAGTCTGGTTAAAAATCGACACGGTATATGGAACCAAGGGTGACTTTGTATTTATGACTAATATGTTTGTTTTGAAATGTAAAGAAATGAAATAAAGGGTTTTAAAATACCTTTTAAAATGTAATTAACCAAATATTATCACCGATACACGTATTAAACCGTCATGGTATAAGAAACCAAGGGTGGAAATGTTTTATGGTTAAAAAGTTTATCATGAAAATGATTTGAAATATTTGAAATGGTAAAAACCTATTGCAAATAAGAAATAAAATAAAGAGGAAAGATGAGAACAAACACGACTGGATTAAGGCCTGAGAGGGCATAGAGGCGCGAGCTCCTCTCTTACGCAAGTAGCCCCTGTCTCAGGCTAAAAACCGGTTTGGGCTCATCTAACCTATATTTGAATCATGTTATGCATGTTTTAGCATGTTATAGTCATAAAACAGATGAAAGACATGAAAGAAGAGGATTTTTACACCCACATACTTACATGCTAGGCTTGAGATGAGAAATCGACGAAAGTGTAACAACTTGTTAGGTCGTAAAACTCGGTTGAAAACCGTTTTAGCAATGTAATGAGTGTTTTGTTTTGTTTAGTGATGGTGTTGTTGGTCGAGATGGTCGTTCAAGTGATTTAATGCACGATGACGGTACCAAACAATGTCTATGGCTTGTATTTTCGATCGGTAGGTCGAAAATACTTGTTGGTATGTTACATAAGAAGTCGAGTCGAGAATTTGAAGGGAGAAATGAGGGGGCGGACACTCCCATACCTTCAAATGGTGGCATTTGAGGGGTATTTATAGAGAAATGGGTGGTTGTGTGTGTTTTGAGCAACGTGGCCGCATGGGCTACTCGAAGAGGCGCGAGCCATTTCGCGGGTCTTCGAGCTGTCTTGTTACTATCACCCAATTGAAATCATGATTTGTTCTTTCCTATGTTTTGGATGACATGATTTGTACTTGACCATTCAAGTATTCCGGGAATACTTAACATAGAAGTTTTGGGAAGTTTGTTTTTTGTGTTTGACTCGATTTGACTCGTTGTTGGAGTCGGGATCTGAATTTTTGAGTCGGTTTTTGGTCCGGTGTCGGATTTCACTCTAGTTACTGTCATTGCGACCCCGTCGTCGTGCATTAAACACTTAAGTACTTTTGAAGAGTTTTGAAATGTTTTGTTTTTGAAATCGTTTTGAGTTGTCCGACGTATAGTTATACAAAACTGTCGATTAAACGCTGGGATTCCTAAACATGTTATAGTCCGATAATCATCGGGTGTTTGTTGGAGACTCGAAAGATACTGGGTATCTACAGAGTCACTACCGTTTGAGAGATTGCATCACAACAGTCACAAAAAGTCTCCATATATAAATGAGGATCTTCACTAGGCATCCCAGCAAATTGACTTCTCTCAACTAATTGTATGAATGCGGATTTGGCAATGAAATTACCGGTTAAGTGAGGTGGTGTTGGAGTACCATTTGGTTGGTTCTCCTCGGTTGGTACAGAATGAGATGAACTTAGGTATTGTAGGTTGATTTTGTAGTTGGTTTGGGATTAGGTTTTCCTCTCCTTGTCTTGCAAAAGGGTTGGTAAACTCAATACTATCCGATTGGACATACCAATATCCACAAGTTCTCCAATACCCACAATTGTCGAAGTTCCTCTAAAACCTCTTCTAATATTGGTCAAGGTTCTTTCAATCTTGGGATCAATAGGCAAAAGTCTACCTTGTGATCTCCTAGACATGCAAAAATAAAATAACTAGAAAACAATTAAAACTACCTTGAGGAATTTGACTTCCCCAAGGCTAAGAAAGACACAATTAAAAACAACAAATAATGATTCAATTGAACACCGTCCACGGCAACGGAACCAATTTTCGATTCGGTCCAAACTTTGTCGTCTAAGCTAACCAATCAAAATGATATTTATAAACTTAACTAACTACTCTTAGTAGAGTGGCAAGTAAAGGTTGGATCCCAAAGGACGGGTATTGAATCAAATTATCGGTTGTAGAGAGCTATGTCTTAGGGTGTCACAATTTGGGTTGAGTTTGAGGTTTGCAATCTAAACTACTTAACAATGAAATGTAAAGAAATGAAAGTAAAACAGAGCAAGTAAATAAATAGGGATTGTAAACAATTGATTAAGGCACTAGGGTGACATGGGTTTATAGGGGATTCATGGTGGTGATCATACAAAAATGTTTACATAGATGCAAGCAAATTATTGTTGTAGTGGAATCGAGTTAGTTTATGTCTTAAAATTCCTAGGAAGATTTGGGTCCCAGAGCCGAGTCGGTCTAGACTGTACAACACTTACAAGTCGACTTAGTTTCTTCCTATTCAACTATATACATGGTCTGACAAGCCTTGAGTTAGTTTATATCTTACAAGTCTTGTTGAATGGATAATAGATTCATGCAAGGTTGTCAATCAACCTATTCATCAAACATAACATGTGCATAAGTTGAAACTACAACAAGCAAGCATTCTTATGAAAACATATTAGACTAAGTATGGATCTACCCCTATGTTTAACTTCCCTAATCCCCCATTAACCCTAGCTAGAAGATTACTCACTCATGGTCATGGTAAACATGTTAATAAGGGTGTCAATCATACTCACAAGTTTCAACATGGTGAATAAGTGTGACACCTTCATACTCCAAGTGCCTTACCGGGACCACTTAGGTATAAGAACGTCACCATCTCGATTACCCGAGGCAATGATAATCATAAGACAATAAAAAAACATAATTTAAAAGTAAAATACGGTTTAAGTGATTACATGTTCAAAACCCAAAACTATTAACTGAAATAAAACTAATCCAAAACTGTCTACTAACAAAACTGAACAACTAAAGAACATCGTCTGACACAGCGGAAGACTCTTCTAACTGCCAAGTGATGACTCATCCCAGCTAGCCCATATGCATCATAACAAACCTGCTCAACAACTGCTCACCATCCCCGAATGGATCACCACAGTTTTTAAAACAATTAAACGGGGTCAGTACTAATCACACGATACAATCAATATGAAGCAAATACAAAATAGCTCAATCAACACATCAATCCCCAGTCTCCATCATCAAACTCCACACAACTGACTACACACTAAAGTGTGTAGTCCTGCTAGAGTACCCATCGTAACAGGTACTCCACACCGCCAGTGGGGGACCGCAGCCGTACCCACCAAATCCCCGCTCATCAACCCTTAAGCGAATAACCCAAGTTTCCTTAATGTGCACATCCCTCCTATGGCGGGTTCCACAGGAGGCGAACCAAGGGCCCGAAGCCACTCCCGCAAGTGACTCCACTCAGCCAAGGATGCGCCCCGAATATCACAGACAGTTATACAAACAACAATTAACAATATAATCAACAACCGTCACAAACACTAGCAATATAATTAATCAACGATCACAATACAACCACCACACATATAATGTAACTAATACTGAGTAGGGAAAACCTTACCTGGAATGCAATCACAGAATCAGACGATCTAAGCAGCTACTCAGAATCTCTCCTTAACAAAGCCTCCTCCTATACATAGATACATATAATTACTACCTTAACCACATAATCATAAAAAACCCCCAAATCCCCAAATTAGGGTTTAACCAATATTAACCAAATGCTATAAAAAGGATATGTAGAACTTACCCACGACGCAAGGATCACAACGTTACAAAGAACAAAGGAAACCGACACCTCTAGCTTCGGGATTTGCTAATAATGCGAAGGAATGATACAACGTAACTTGAAAACTTTTCTTGACTGTGATTTTAGGGCTTGTAATAGTGTTTATAGAAGATGACGGAACTTAATATATATTAATCCGCATTATTAACAAACCCGTCGCAAAACACCCGATAACCGACTTACTCGATCGAGTAAGTCACTTACTCGATCGAGTGCCAAGCCTACTCGATCGAGTACCCTACAGGCAGACTACTGTTTCGTATAAAAACTTACTTACTCGACAGAGTAAGCCCCACTCGATAGAGTACCCAAAGACTCATAAAACCGTAGTATTACAGTCTTCCGTCCTTAAAAAGAACTTCGTCCCCGAAGTTCAAACCACAACAAAACAAAAACACACTAACACTCTCCCGACAAAACTAAAAAAACAAAACTCAACATAAAACTCCAAAACATACTTCCCAAACCAAACTCAACCCGACTCAAACAACTACTAACTATATCAAAATAAACATAAAAACATGTAAAAACTCTATGCGACCATCTCCTACCCCCCTAAAAGAAACAAGGTTACGTCCTCGTAACCATACATACCTGATCAAAAGGAGACGGGTACCGCTCCCTCATAGCCTCTTCCGCCTCCCATGTAGCCTCCTCAACCTCATGATTGGACCAAAGAACCTTAAGCAACATTGTCTCACCATGTCTAGTTTTCCTAATCTTTGGATCAAGAATCTGCTTAGGCACCTCAAGATAAGACAAGGACTCATCTAGCTCTATATTCTCTACCTCTAACACATGTGATGGATCACTAACATACTTTCGCAGCTGAGACACATGAAACACATTATGTACCATATCCAAAGCAGACGGTAAAGCCAACCGATAAGCAACCTCACCCACACGGTTTAAGATCTCATACGGTCCTATGAACTTCTGGCTCAGCTTCCCTTTCTTACCAAATCTCATGACCCCACGCATAGGAGACACTTTCAAAAGAACTTTGTCCCCAACCTGAAACTCTATAATCCGTCGATGTAGATCAGCATAACTCTTTTGTCGATCCTGGGCCGCTCTCATCCTCTGTCTGATCAGCGTAATCTGCTCCACCATCTCATGTACCATCTCTGGTCCTAAGACCACTGCCTCAGCACTATCGTCCCAACAAATCGGACTCCTACATCTCCTCCCATATAAAGCCTCAAATGGCGCCATGCCAATACTGGTGTGATAACTGTTGTTGTAATAAAACTCAATCAAATCTAACCTCTGTTCCCAGCTACCACCAAAATCCATAACACAAGCTCGCAACAAATCCTCTAGAGTCTTGATGGTCCTCTCCATCTGGCCATCTGTCGCAGGATAAAATGATGTACTCATCTTTAACGTAGTTCCTAAAGACTCCTGCAACTCTTTCCAAAACCGTGAGATAAATCTCGAATCTCTGTCAGACACTATATCTTTAGGCACCCCATGCAATCTAATCACGTTCTTCCGATAAGCCATAGCTAACTGTGTCTTAGTCCATGTATCTTTCAATGGCACAAAATGAGCTAACTTAGTCAGTCGATCCACTATAACCCATATCATGTTGTTACCTTATTCACTCTTCGGTAAACCCACGATAAAATCCATAGAAATGGACTCCCACTTCTACTCAGGTACCTCAAGAGACTGAATCTTACCTTGTGGTCATCGCTGCTCCCCTTTCACTCTCTGACATGTCAAACAGCGAGCCACGAACCAAGCTGTTTCTTTCTTCATCCCAGGCCACTAGAAAGTCTTCTTCAAATCTTTGTATAGCTTGTCACCGCCTGGATGTACCAAGTATGGTGTGAAATGAGCCTCTGTCATGATCATCTTTTTCATCTCCTCATCATTAGGAACACACCACCTCCCATCAAATCTCACACTACCATCTGTATGAATAGAGAATCTAGACACTGTCCCTTTCTCTACTCCAGCTCTCCATTCCACTATCTTGGGATCCAACGCCTGTTTACTACGGATATCATCATAAAGGTCAGGCTGCACTGTCAAATCTCCTATAGCATCCCCTTTCTGGATCATATGTATCCCGAACTTCCCCACGTCATCTCTCAATCTCATCAAAGATATAGCTGTGCACAAAGAATGCACACTCTTGCTGCTCAAAGCATCTGCAACCACATTGGCTTTCCCTTCATGGTAGATAATATCCATGTCATAATCGCCAATCAACTCCATCCACCTCCTTTGTCTCATGTTCAACTCCTTTTGAGTGAAGATGTACTTGAGACTCTTGTGATCTGAAAATACCTTAAAGGTCTCCCCATATAGGTAATGTCTCCAAATCTTAAGAGCAAACACAACTGCACCCAGCTCCAGATCATGTGTAGGGTAATTATCCTCATTGGGCTTCAATTGCCTAGAAGCATAAGCAATCACCTTCCCATTCTTCATCAACACACAACCCAACCCATTTTTTGAAACATCCGTATACACCTCAAAGTTCTCACTCCCGTCAGGCAATGCTAAGATTGGAGCCGTGGTCAAATGCTCCTTTAATGTTTGGAACGCCGTCTCACAACTTTCATCCCAGTGAAACTTGTTCTCTTTCCTCATTAAAGCTGTCATAGGTCTAGCAATCTTGGAGAAATCTTTCACGAACCGTCGATAATACCCTGCTAAACCCAAGAAACTCCTGATCTCAACCACATTCTTTGGTGCTTCCCACTTGGTAACTGCTTCAATCTTCGCAGGGTCCACAGCTACCCCTTTCTTTGAAATCACATGCCCAAAAAAAAGCAACTTCCTCTAACCAGAACTCACACTTGGACAACTTGGCATACAACTCATGATCTCGCAAGGTCTGCAACACAACCCTCAAATGCTCCTTATGCTCCTCTTTAGTCTTAGAAAAGACTAAGATATCATCTATAAAAACCACCACAAACTTATCCAAGAACTGACTGAAGACCCGGTTCATCAAATCCATAAACACAGCAGGTGCATTAGATAACCCAAACGGCATCACCATATACTCATAATGACCATACCTCGACGTGAAAGCTGTCTTTGGTATGTCCTCCTCTCTAATCTTCACCTGATGGTATCCCGACCTCAAATCAATCTTAGAAAAGACTGCTGCACCACTCAACTGATCAAACAAATCATCTATCCTTGGCAAAGGATACTTGTTCTTTACCGTTACTCTGTTCAGCTCCCTGTATTCTATGCATAACCTCAAGCTCCCATCTTTCTTCTTCACAAACAGAAATGGTGCTCCCCACGGTGACACACTAGGTCTAATGTATCCCCTCTCAATCAGATCATCCAGCTGCTTCCTAAGGTCCTCCAACTCCTTAGGACCCATACGGTACGGTGCCTTAGAGATTGGCCCCGTCCCCGGTTTCAGCTCAACGGTGAAATCTATCTCCCTCTTTGGTGGCAACCCCGGAATCTCCTCTGGAAAGACATCTGGAAACTCTCCCACAACTGGTATCTCCTCAACTTTCGGACTCTCCACTCTGTGATCCCTCACATGGCACAAGATCAACGGGCACCCTTCCTCAGATAGGACTTCAAGGTCACTGCTGCAATCAACTTAACTTTGGGTTTGACAACAAACCCCCGATAAGACACACTAATCCCCTTAGGACCTCTCAGAGAAACTTTATTTTGATGACAATCTATCTTAGCTTTGTACTTTTCCAACCAATCCATCCTGACTATCATGTCAAAACCGTCTAAAGGAAACTCTAGCAAGTCTACAGGTAGATCAACTTGCCCAACTATCATGGATACACCTCTATACAACCTCCCACAAGATACAGACTCACCCGAAGGTATAAAAACTTCCTCTCTTACAGACTCAAACTCACTCAAACCCAACCTTTTAACATGACTCGATGATACAAACGATTGTGACGCTCCCGAATCAAACAAAACAAACTATAAACACCATTAACAAGAAATGTACCAGTGATAACGTGAGCATCTTCCTCAGCTGCTTTCTTCTCTATCATAAACTGCTTCCCACTGGTCTTCTGCCCTCCTCCCTGGACAGTACTAGCTGAGGTAGTCGGTTTAGCACCCGACCCCTAGTTGTTGTTGGTGTTTGTAGCTGTTCTCTGATAAGAATTACCCCCATTGCGGTTACCCCCACCATTGTTGTTCTTACCTCCCCTATTCCATGACCCAGCCGACCTGCTACTAGCATAACTTTGTGCAGGACCCTGTGAAAAGCTCCCCTGTGTCGGTCTCTAGAAACCCCCACTCACCGCATTGGTGCACTCATGTCTCTTGTTGCCCACACCACCACAGTTATAACATGTCATACCCCAACTACTGCTACCACTCCCACGGCCACGCCCATATGAAGCCCCAGCACTAAACCCCGAGCCCGATTAATATGCTCTCACCTGATTATGATTACTGTTCTTATAGCTGGACTGACCACCCCCTTCACTCTCATCTTTCCTCTTCTCAGCACCCATCTCCTTGGTCATCTCAACCAAACTCTCAGCCCTCCCAGCTGGCTCATAGACTTCCTTTACATCTATAAGGACTCCCACCGGTAGCTTCTCCATAATCTCGGGGGTCAACCCCTTCTCAAACCTCAAAGCTAAATTCTCTTCACTCAACCCCATATCCTCAGCATATATGGACTTCTCATTAAACTTACGATAGTACGCAGCTACCGTCATAGCAGATGTCATCTTAAACTCATCAAACTCTTCCCTCAGCTTACTCCTCACATGCTCCGGCACAAACTCACGTCTCATAGCTTTTCTGAAATCATCCCAAGGTATTGAAGGTAGTGCCTGCTTCATGTACATCTCCCTAGCACCCACCTTAACCTTATCCCACTACTCACCTGCCGCTTCCCTCAAGTAGAACGCAGCTTGTTCCACTTTCAAGTCATCCGGGCAATGAACTAACTCCGGAATATTCTCCATCTCCCTGTGCCAATTGTCCAGAACGATTGGTGCCCCAGTTCCCTTATACTCTTTAGGATTGAACCTAGATATATGGATGCTGATCTTGGAGTGATCAACCTCCTTATCCTTCCTCACTCTCTTCAAAGCTTCCGTAAGAGCATCTTGGTGCTCCAACATCTTCACTATGTCATCAATCGTCATACTCTCAGCTCTAGCATACAAGGCGGTTCTTTTCGGTGGCATCTTGTAACTATATAAGAAAAGGTAGACATAAACACTTATACCATAACCCAAAACATGTATACGACCTGTATAAAACCCACTTGATCGAGCTCCTCAACCAACTCGATCGAGTTACCCTTCCTACTCGATCAAGTGCCTCGACTCCAGAATCTGACCAGAAACTTTTCTAACACATACTCGATCGAGCCTATAACCCACTCGATCGAGCTGACCCCACTCGATCGAGTGCCCTTACCTACTCGATCGAGCGCCCAAAATCTCGCTTCTGCCCAGAAAACGTAAACTACCCACTCGATCGAGTTAGACCCACTCGATCGAGCCATGCAGACTCGTCAACACTACCCGCATGTTCATATTACTTTCCCAACTATACACACAACCTTTATATACCAACGTAAAACAACAGCAATTCATATATATATATATATATATATATATAAACAACTCTTTATATACTCAAGCAAGATAACTTTACCTCCATATTTCTAGCATGCCACATTATAAAACAAACAACATGCCTCATTCATCCAATCATACAAGTCACATACCTCCTATCCTCAACATTCACACATCCACCGTTCCACACCACATATTACTATATAAACACTAAAACAAGAATATAACACATACGATCCCGACACGTACCCCATGTGACCGGTTCAAAATCGTAGGGCGAGTTCGCGACTTTAGGACGTCTCAAAAGTCTTTGCTTTAGCTCCTAAAACTTTTACCCCGGGTTCATTTTAATTTGACTCCCTATATTCATTAGATTCATTGGTTACAGGTTTCAAGATCGTCACTCTAATACCACTTTGTGATACCCCCATATTCCAAGTGCCTTACCAGGACCACTTAGGTATAAGAACATCACCATTTCGGTTACCCGAGGCAATGATAATCATAAGACAATGAAGAAACATAATTTAAAAGTAAAATACGGTTTAAGTGATTACATGTTCAAAACCCAAAACTGTTAACTGAAATACAACCAATCCAAAACTGTCTACTAACAAAACTGAACAACTAAAGAACATCGTCTAACACAGCAGAAGACTCTTCTAACTGCCAAGTGATGACTCATCCCAGCTAGCCCATATGCATCATATCAAACCTGCTCAACAACTGATCACCATCCTCGAATGGATCACCACAGTTTTTAAAACAATTAAACGGGGTCAGTACTAATCACATGATACAATCAATATGAAGCAAATACCAAATAGCTCAATCAACACATCAAACCCCATTCTCCATCATCAAACTCCACACAACTGACTACACACTAAAGTGTGTAGTCTTTTTAGAGTACCCATCGCAACAGGTACTCCACACCACCAGTGGGGGACCGCAGCCGTACCCATCAAATCCCCTCTCATCAACCACTGAGCGAATAACCCAAGTTTCCTTAATGTGCACATCCCTCCTATGGCGGGTTCCACAGGAGGCGAACCAAGGGCGTGAAGCCACTCCTGCAAGTGACTCCACTCAGCCAGGGACGCGCCCCGAATATCACAGACATTTATACAATCAACAATCAACAATATAATCAACAACCGCCACAAACACCAGCAATATAATTAATCAACGATCACAATACAACCACCACAGATATCATGTAACTAATATTGAGTAGGGAAAACCCTACCTGGAATGCAATCATAGAATCAGACGATCTAAGCAGCTACTCAGAATCTCTCCTCAACAAAGCCTCCTCTTATACATACATACATATAATTACTCCCTTAACCACATAATCATAAAAACCCCCAAATCCCCAAATTAGGGTTTAACCAATATTAACCAAATGCTATAAAAAGGATATGTAGAACTTACCCACGACGCAAGGATCAAAACGGTACAAAGAACAAAGGAAACCGACACCTCTAGCTCCGGGATTTGCTAATAATGCGAAGGAATAATACAACGTAACTTGAAAACTTCTCTTGACTGTGATTTTAGGTTTTGCAAATGTGTTTAAAGAAGATGACGGAACTTAATATATATTAATCCGCATTATTAACAAACCCGTCGAAAAACACCCGATAACCGACTTACTCGATCGAGTAAGTCACTTACTCGATCGAGTGCCAGGCCTACTCGATCGAGTACCCTACAGGCAGACTACTGTTTGGTATAAAAACATACTTACTCGACAGAGTAAGCCCCACTCGATAGAGTACCCAAAGACTCATAAAATCATAGTATTACAATAAGTAAAGCAATAATTAATTAAGCAAAGGGTAAAAGAGATTATACCAACTTAAGGATGATCCAAATAATAAGCAAAGAATAATAGAAGAACAACTTAATGAATGATGAAGAGTTGTCAATTCTTCAATAAACCCCAAATAGTCTTCAAATTACCCAACTAAACCTAAGAACACTTGAATGATTAAAGAGAAATTAAGATTTGATTAATATTGAATTGAGCAACTACAACTTGATTAGTAAGATCTACTAAACTAATTGGTAAATTAACTTGATAATAACTTGGTTCTTAATCCCCCAAAACAATGGGGGTATTTATAATAAGTACAAGTATTAGGGTAACTAAGGGCTTGAATGACGATTAAGTCCATAAGAAGAAGACTAACGCCTTGCAAGTCCCCAAGGAGCCTCACAACCTCCCTTCAATAGACGTTCATACTGCATAGGGAGCCGCCCGGTTTGGGTGTGAGATACTCGGTCCGAGCTTCGAGATGCCCGGGTTTTTCTGGGAATGCCGGTTTTGAGTCTCGGGCCGCTCGAGCTGCTTCTAGGACGCCCGGATCATGGATCAGCACAATTTCCTCTTCTTTGAATGACTCAAGATCCGTGGCGATCATTTGAGGGGTCGTGGGGGTCTTCATCATTGCCCATTCTACTTCTTAGGCAATTAGTATCGGTCTCCTCATTGTTGCTTGGTCGTTAGATGCGATCCATTTAGCTCCGAATTGCTCCATAAGTGCAAGGTTATCATTCCTCTCCCACCAAGGACAAAAAACCTCAAATAATATGCAAAATGGGAAGCTAAAGATAAGAAATGACCCTAATACATGCAAGAAAACATAGGAGCGAGGCTAGTTTGGGGACTAAAAGTGCGCAAAAATGAGTCACATCAGATCCCCTGCCAGACGTTGTGTCTCAACCACACGAGTCCCTCCGTAACTCAAGCCATTAATGTGCACATCCCTTTTGGAGTGGGAAGCTCCAAGAGGCGACTTAAGCGCAAGACGGTCTCCCAACCGTCTTACGTCTCCAAAACAAGTAACCAAACAAACCACCATGTCCTCCGATATACATGACAACACAATAAATACGATATACCATATAACATGCCAATTACCGCCTCACTCAATGCAGATGAATAATAAAAGACTCATTATGTAAATACGACAATGAAACTGAGTAGGATAAACCTACCTCATAGAATATCCGCATAAGCAAACCGTCACACAAGCTAGGCCCGTCTCGTAAAACCGTCTCACAAAACCCATTTCCTAAAATGCGATAATAATACGAATACGTAAAAATATATCAATCAAATACGTATATAAATATGTATAAACATACTAATCTAATACGTATAAATATACTAATCTATTTATACAAAAATACGACTAATTAAACCCGTCTTATACACTACCTAAAAAACCGACTCAACCCAAATATAACCACCACCTCCGCTGCCACTATGGACCACCACCACTGGCCACGGCCATCCGCAGCACCCACAACCACCACCAACGGCCACCAACAACAATAAACGGCAATACAACAACCACTCGCAACAACACCACACCACGCACAAACCGCCACCACCGTGGACACCACCACCACTGTGCCGGCCTGACCACGGTGAGTCCAAGGGTGACCACCGTGCCAGCAGCAGCCACCACCCATAACAGTAACGATAACAACAAACAACATGCAACACACAACCATCACCACTTGTCCGTACACAATATTTCTAACCCAGATCCCGACCGCCACAGCCACCCTAGCCACCAACCATAACCACCCCTCACCACCCTCGACAACCACCATCCAAAACCTGGACCCAAACTGACCCAAAACTCCTTCAAAACCGCAGCCATAGCCCGCGTGACCACACCCCCTAAAAACCCCTTTTAAACTCGGTCAAACCCCTATATACACGGTCAACGGTGGTCAAAGACACGGGTCAAAGATGAGTCGGGGTCAAGGCGGGTAAATGGTCTTAATTAAATAATATAAAAACTAGTTTAAGATGGTTTACCTTACGATCTCGAGGCGGAGGGACAAAATCTCCCTTTCTCTTCCTTTTTCTCTCTTTCTCTCATCTCTCCTGTTTTGGGTTGATTTTGGTGGATTGTGTTAGGATAAGATAATGAGGGGATAAGGTGGAGTATATAAGGTGAGGCGGAGTATAAATGTATACATTTACGCGGATCGTATTATGTATTATTATTATCGTTACAACTTATTATTATTATTATTATTATTATTATTATTATTATTATTATTATTATTATTATTATTATTATTATTATTATTATTATTATTATTATTATTATATAATTATTAAATACGAAGTAATACAATCTTTCCCCCTAAAATAAACTTCATCTCCGAAGTTTCACCCCCACTCTTCCCTTTCCGGCTATTCCCTCGATTCTTATGTGTACTCTCTTCCCAAAGTTCGGTGTTCCATTCTCTTTACTTCCTCACAACTCTCACTATTTCCTCACATTCCACACTTCCTTTTTCCTAAACTTCCGAATTGTTACAAAAGTACTTGGGCTAATCAATCCTCCAAGAATAGAAGGTGAATTCTCATGGCATTGATGATGGGGTAAGTTGGGAGTTGGGATTGTTGGAGCTTGTGTCCTCCACAAATTAGTGTGATAACATTTGTAAATCTCTTACAGGTTCACAAGGGTATACTTCGTATATTTAATCAGTTGATTAATGTTTACCTAATAACGGTTGGCTTGCTAGAAAGTTTGACGTTATTATCATACAGATGGCGGTGATCAACTGGTCCCTAAAGGTCACACCTATAGGACGTGTTTGAGAAATGTGGTTATAGAAATATAATTACATTGATCCCCAAAATGACTAAAAAGTTAGTCAATGTGTTGATGAGATAATTATTTAATGAAAATTAAATAATATTAAGTTGAGACAAATTAACTGTCAATTCGTAAATTAAATATAATAAGTTATATTTAATTAAATATATATAATGTTAGCTTGGACGAACTAATCTGTTAATTCGTAATTAAATATAATCAGTTGTATTTAATATCAACAAGCTGAATGTGTCATAGTGGTAATAGTGAGGGTACACATACCAAGAGGTCATGAGTTCGATCCTCACTAGATGACAATTCAACACATATTATATATTTTTGGAAAGACCAAAATAAGGAGAATTTTAGTCCTTATTTCGGTCAGCTTGGCCGAATATTAGGAGATTTTTATCTTTCCTAATTGACTTCAAGTTTCGGTCTGTATAAAAAGAAAGGGAGAGAATTATTTCTACCCTAATGCTTTTTCTTGACCTTGCCTCCTCTCTCTCATCACAAGAACACAAAAACAACTAAATTTTACAGAAAATTTTAGATCGATTCTAGCATAATCGAAGGGCATATCTCAGATCGTCTTGGGTGCAACTAATAGGCGAATATCAATTTTGATATTGTTCTTAGGCCATATTTGCTAGGACCGAAGGTTATTTCTGAATCTTTTACTTTTGTTTATGTATTTTATTTTATGACCTTAGATCATCTTTGTTAAATCGTTATAATCCTTCTAAATTAAGGGAAGTATACAGATGATTTCCCACAAGTGGTATCAGAGCTTTAGGCTACGATTTTAATTTTGATGATTTTCATAAAATTTGTATGTGAACAATAGGATTTTCGAGAAAAAAAAATTAGGGTTTCGAATTTTTTTTTGTTGGTTCAAATTTTTTTTTTGTGCCGTTTTTTTCTTTCTGTTTGATGATTTTTTTCCATTCTATTTTTCATATTATAGTTTATAATCAGTTAAAAATATCATATGAAGAATTGGTAGTTTTTGATTTAATGCAGATTAATTTAAAATTAAATGGAATCGTCATGTTTATGATAAAAAGATTGTTTTTGCTATATAGTTTTTGGCATATAAATTGATCATGTTTATTATTTCATATGCTAATCATGTTCTAATAACAAAGGTAAACAATTTAGTCATCATATCTTGTTATAGGGCATATTGCCGCAAAAAGAAAAAAAAAAATAGGAGGCCGTTTTTTTAAGGTTTACCGAAAAAAAAAACATTATTTTAATTTTGGTTTTTTTGGTAAACCGAGAAAAGAAAAAAATAGGAAAGTTTTTTATTTGCCTTTTTCCGAAAAAGAAAGAGAAAAAATTTATGGAAAGGTTTTCCTTGTTTTTCCTATTTACCGAATTAAAATAGGAAAGGGGCTGTTTTTTTTTAAATTCAGCCGTGACAGCTGATAAATAAAAAAAAAAAAAAAATTGTTTTTTTTTTCAGCCGAACCAATTTAAAAAAAAAATTGTATTTTGTTTTTTTTATTTTGGCCAATTAGTTATTGTGAATCGGTTCACAATTTAATGATACCGAGTTATTTTAAAGCAGTTTAAAATTTTGACGGATAGAATTCATATTACAAGTTTAATAAGGATTAAGTATGAAATTAATGTGATTAAATTGCGGAATTGTCACTTAATTTAATTATAATAGGTGGTTTGGATAAATTAATCAACATAATTAATGTATTGTATTATGTATGTTTAATTTATTTTAGTTGATGCTTTTAATTTTGTTGAATGAATCGGATGAATGAATTTTATTTACGTATTTAATTTTTGCAATCGGTTGTAATTTGTAATACTTAGTGTGACCTTAGTCAAATTATGTTTTCGTAATGAAGGAAACATGATTTCTTATGTAATTATGAGATCTCGAATCTCCTTTATTTTAGTTTTGTGTTTTTAAATTAGAATGTAATTAATAGGTCAATTATGTAATTTTATTTATTGTAATTTCAAAGAAGACTAAAGATGAAGATTCAAGCTCACTCCCGCTACATGGATCAAGATGGAATGTAACACCCCATAATTTCGGACCGTTATTATATTGCGGAAGTAATTTATTAATCAAGTTGAATTTAATATTTATGTATTTGAAGTAATAATAATTCAATGAAATATAATTCTATTATATTTTGAAGTAAAGTATTTATTTTGATAGTTTCGAAATGTTTAAAAATAGTTTAAACCATGTAAAAACCTTTTATTTCGAAATAAGGGCATATCGGGGAAAATGGCAATTCTTGTGAAAATTGGGCAAACGATTTTGGAAATGGGTCATATGAGTACTCAATCTTCTTGTAATCTCGTGTTTAAGAACTTTGGCATTGTCGGAATTTGCATTTGACAAACAGTTCTAATTATCGTCGAAACGAGCCAAAACCGACTAATGAAATTCCGCCAAATACCCGTCTCCTCTTCTTCTTGGGTGGCACACCTTCTTCCCCCTCCTTCCCATTTCTTCCAAGGGTTTCCTTTGTTCTTGTTTTGTTCCTCTTGACCACCGAAAATCCAAAAAAAAATCAAATAAACTTACAATCGTAATTTCATCATAACTTCTTCATTTCTAGTCCGATTTTCGCAAAATTTATATTTTCGGAATCCTCTGTTCAAGATCTACATCCTAGTATATTTTAATTTCAGTTTTCATTATCTCGATTTAAGATGATTTTGGGCATAATTTCGGTTTTAATAGTTATTATTGTGTTTTTGTTGTTTTTAATAGGTGAAGATTATGAGGATGATATAGGGGACTCCTATATAGTAGAGGATGATGGGTAGCTACTGTTTTTAGGGTTTTCTCAAGGGTTATTTTGCCTTTTTCTAGCTTAAGGTAGCATATTTCGAGTTACTCGACGAATAAATGTCACATTCTTTGTTTTCTTGTATGATTTTGTGAATGTTATTTGAGTGGTTTATTTCACATGAAAATATGGGTTAAATTCATGTCTTTTGTATGTTTAAATTCACATATTAGTATGGAAATGAAATGGGAATGATTAATTGATGCTTAAAACGATGTTAAAATGAACAAAAATGGAGAAACGGAGGGTTTGGGGTGGCGGCCCAATTGGCCCAGCAGGTCCGTCAGGCCCGTGCAGGCCCACGACAGCCCTGGGTTGGCCCGGGTCGGCCTGTTGCTTGTTTCCGCGATTTTTCATGCGTTGTTCGTCGTTTCGGGTTATTTAATGTTATATTTAGTATGAGTAACATATGGGTAATCTTAAGAAATGAATAATGTTAGTAGTACATATAATGTTGATGGTAAAATTATGCTTATATTGGTAGTTTGCACATGTTAGGATAGGTTATGATATGAAATTGTAATGAATATGCTTGAAATGAATTTTATAGCGGTAATTGCAATGTTGGATGATTATGCCGAAAACTGAGCCCTTAGTCCCTTTGACTGAATCGATGTTAGTCAATTGTGTTATTGGTCAGCCGCGATTGAACCCGTACCTGTCGCAGGGCTGGGGTTGCGGGTAAAAATTCGGTTGGATGAATTATTGTGAGAAATGGATAATTTGCCTTATTCTTGTTTTAGGCCATTTATTATGTTTTTATTTCACATGTGTTGTTGGTTGGTTTGAATGGTTTCTTATATTGTAGAAACGGCCCTAGATTCCCTGAAACCTTTAATATTGTTAATATTGCTTGAAATGGAATTGGTATTGAATACTTCTTGCAGGTTGTTGTGTTTGTCATAGATAGGCCTTTATAGTCTTTGACGAGTATATGTTCACTGCTTAATAGCCTTTGTGTTCCTAACTTGGTGGGTTTATATCCAAGTTGGGGCATGACCTCGTTACTTATTTTGAGGGTAAGTGGTCAGCTTAAGTACTAGCCAACCCTTTGGTGGACTCCTTAGGGTACTCACATGGTTTTATAAAATTGTGGGTCTTGGGTGCGGTGGTGTGTATCCGCATGTCTAGGTCTGCGCAGATTTAGTACTAGGGTTATGTTGTGTCTTGGCCATGTTTTGATAGAACCTCTGAGCCAGGATACCGGTTCGATTACCTTCCCTACCTCGTGGTATAGACTCGAGTTACAAAGTGACTATTGACCGTGCTAAGAACTTATGCCTGTCTTTGATATATTGTCCTTTCTTGTTTGATGATTCTATGAATCATAGAAGGTGAGATGCAAGCCGGCTATGGTTGATAGAGTTTGGATTCCTGGATGTTATGTGATTCACATGATAGTGTAGTATGAGTCGGTCTAGTATTCACATGCTAGGACTATGTGTTGTGGTATTGTTGTTCACATGATAACCATGATTGTCTAGCATCTATATGCTAAGGCTATGTGTTATTCATATTCATACTCTTATGTTTACATGTTACATTAAATACGACATTTCGTGGCTGGGAGGACTCGAAGTTACTCCCCACTGAATTGTGGCTTTCGTGTTTGTATAAAATGCGATTGACGGTTGATGATGATTAGATGGGGTACACGGACGAGCTAGTGAGCAAAAGAACCTTGGACTTAGTTTGGTTATATTTTGTAGTAAACCTTTAAACATATGGTTGTGTTATATTTTGGAGGGACATATGTCTCCCTCTTTTACTTTGGTTTGTATCACTTTATTCTCGCGACTTTAGCAATGTTATGTAAATTAGTTTGTTAGTATTTGCAGGTTTTGGCACTCTTCATTTGGAAATGTTTGTGAATGGTTTAGAAAAGTTTTAAAATTACAGGTTTTATCTAGTTGAACCAATTACAAACATATCCTGTCAGTTTTTCTGTAGAATTTACGTGTTTATTTAACGCTAAAAATGAGGGTGTCACAGTTGGTATCAGAGCATATTTGCTCCCGACGCACGTTTGTGTACCCCAATATAAATAACTTGACCTTAAAATAACAAACTTGAGAGATGGGTAGGATGGGTAGACTTAGGACCTTATGTTGCAGTCTTTTTGTGATTGCTCTTTGTTAGGTACTAACATGTTTGTTGATTGTCATTTTATAATTGTTGTGCCCTTGGATCAATAACTGTGAACTTATCAATGTAAAGATCAAGACATGGTGCCTATTGCCAGAAATTGAAGATTTGTTCAACTTTGAAAAATGCTTCTACTTCCTCGAAGATGTTTCTCATTCTTTGTGTACCTTGTCCTGTTCTTTACTTCTTAATACTTATCCCTTCTTCTAAATTCTCTTTTCTTTCTCCTTGTTAGTCACTCTTGTATTTCCTAACTTGTCCTTTGTTCCTTGCTTATTCTTACTTAACGCCTTTTGATAGCACTATTTCTTTTGAGAAATGTTGACCTTGGTTGGAAATTATGACCTTTGAGGAGATAGTTTGTGTTTGACTCTTAATCCTGGTTTTGAGAGGATGTGATGTTAGAAAGACTTAGGTAAGGTGATGAGACATACTTAGTGATTCTTATACCTAGTTCCTTGACAACGTGAGTATAATTGATTGGTGGATTCTTTGTGTTAGGAATGAGTTGCCTATGTGATTAAAGTTATAGAACTTGGCCTTGTTGATTATGTTTGGGATTTGAAAACTTAGTAGGTTGAGCGTCGTCGCCTTAGGAGTAAACATGAGATAGGTTTAGGATATGAATTTGGAAGAAAACCCAATTTTAGATGTTAACAATCCCGTAGAGATTGGTGATGTGATTTGATGTTAGTTGTTCCTTGAGAACTTTGTTGAGAAATCTTTGTCAATTCATTCTTTGGTGTTTAAAACATTGAGGTTGTGTCGAGTGCTTGAGATAAAGAGATGCTTTTATACTTGAGTGGTAGATTTGCTTTAGGGAAATCCTAGTATGTGATAAGATAGGTGGAAGAAGTATCTAACCGATTTATCACCCCTTAAGCGAGCGTTTATTTTACCTTGACCCTTGTTTTGGGATTTTGTCATTTTGTTATGAAGGTACAATACCCTAATAGACGTGACCTTGTTAGAGAGAACCTTAAGTTTTAGGAAGCGTATGGATTAAGCCTTAAAATCCTCTTTCATACCATTAATCGTTTTCCTCCCTTTCGTTCATACCTTGGTTGGATTTGATTCTAAGTATAAAAGTTTACTCGTTATTTCCTTGTCTTGAATACCTCCCTAATTCTAATATCTCTTACTGGTTGTTAACTAGTTATCTTTATTATTCGACTCTTTTAGTCTCACACCCTGACATGTTGCTTAAGTTTCCTTGTTGTCTAAATTCCCTTTCTCCTCGATCATAAGCGTTACCGTTCATACCTCCTTTCCTCGCTTCATCTTGCTTCTCCCTTAAGTTTGATGCTAGTGACCTATAAAAACTCTATCTTTGACATCCTTGCTGACCTTACTTCAATTCTTACCCAATGAAATTCATCGTGGCTCTTTTGATTAGTTAAGTTTGAATCCTTTTAGCATACTTGTATCTATGAAGTCTAATAAGTCACTTTTCTATTCGTACAATTTCTAAACAATTTAAATTATCATTTTTGTTCGGTGTTAAAAGTTTATGTTACTTTTGTAAAACCTTACCTATTATAAAAATTTGGAAACTGAAAATTTGATTTAATTCCATAATTGTTCCTTTAGTATAAACTCATTTATCATGATTTTAATTGCTAAACCCGATATTTCTTTAAATTTTATCCAATTTCTATTAACCTTGATCTATTTATGATTTCTTTGTCAAAGTTTAAGATTACATTTTCAGAAATTTGATTCCCTTTCGAGTTTAAAAGTGAAACCTTTATTTCTATTTTGACTTTTCGCAAAACAAAAATTTGAGTAGATTACCTTTCTCTTATTTTGATTTTAACGTTGATCGGATGTTAGAACTAGTTATTAGAGACGTTTGATAACTTGTTCTACGCTTGTCGGCGAATAGTTTTTGTTTTAAATTTGTCTCTGACTTGGAAAGTTAGCGTTCTTGTGTGCACGACAAGAGCAATTCCGTTCCATGAATGAGACTTCTATTTCCATGGATTTTGTGATGGCTTTACCCAGGACTTCCACTTTGGGAAGAATCTTTGTTTGGGTGGTTGTGGACCGATTGACTAAGTGTGCTCGGTTTATTCCCATCAAAGAGACCTGAAGATTAGAAGTTCTAGCTCGTGTCTATGTGGATGAAGTAGTGCGCTATCATGGGGTTCCTAAAGATATAGTTCAGATTGGGACCCTCGATTTTGTTCTCGTTTACGGACCGCATTACGGAGGCCTTGGGTAGTAAATTATTGATGAGCACTGCTTTTCACGCCGCCACCGATGGTCAAACCGAGAGAACAATTCAAACTTTAGAGGATCTTCTTCGTGCTGTGCCTTAGATTTCCAAACTTCCCAGGAGAAATGTTTACCTCTGGTTGAGTTCTCTTACAACAACAGCTATCAAGCCTCCATTAAAATGGCACCATATGAAGCTCTGTACGGTAGAAAATGCCGTACTCCAGTCTGTTGGGATCAAACCCAGAATGTTCCAATGTTAGCTAAATATCCTGAATTATTCTCGTAAGATATTCCTTTTTCTTACTCTTTTTCCGCGTTACTAGGCCGTATTTAATCATAATTAGTAAAGATATTATTCTTATTATAGAATTTTGAACTAAAATTTTGAAAATGCTTTTATGATTTTTAATGATTTTAACATTAATGAGTGTTAAATCTCGTTATTGGAGACGTCCCAATAATGGGTTTTCTCATTTATTGGTGTAGAAATATTTTTATATCTTGATATGAAATGTGGATGTTCTTGTCTGATCAACAAGAGTATCACCATTTCATTGAAAAGATACCTATATTTTTCTTATGATTATATTATTAAGATGTTGTTTATTATAATTTCTCCTTCTAAGTTTCGAGGACGAAACTTTTTAAAAGGAGGGGTGATTGTAACACCCCGTAATTTCGGACCGTTATTATATTGCGGAAGTAATTTATTAATCAAGTTGAATTTAATATTTATGTATTTGAAGTAATAATAATTAAATGAAATATAATTCTATTATATTTTGAAGTAAAGTATTTATTTTGATAGTTTCGAAATGTTTAAAAATAGTTTAAACCATGTAAAAACCTTTTATTTCGAAATAAGGGCATATCGGGGAAAATGGCAATTCTTGTGAAAATTGGGCAAACGATTTTGGAAATGGGTCATATGAGTACTCAATCTTCTTGTAATCTCGTGTTTAAGAACTTTGGCATTGTCGGAATTTGCATTTGACAAACGGTTCTAATTATCGTCGAAACGAGCCAAAACCGACTAATGAAATTCCGCCAAATACCCGTCTCCTCTTCTTCTTGGGTGGCACACCTTCTTCCCCCTCCTTCCCATTTCTTCCAAGGGTTTCCTTTGTTCTTGTTTTGTTCCTCTTGACCACCGAAAATCCACAAAAAAATCAAATAAACTTACAATCGTAATTTCATCATAACTTCTTCGTTTCTAGTCCGATTTTCGCAAAATTTATATTTTCGGAATCCTCTCTTCAAGATCTACATCCTAGTATGTTTTAATTTCAGTTTTCATTATGTCGATTTAAGATGATTTTGGGCATAATTTCGGTTTTAATAGTTATTATTGTGTTTTTGTTATTTTTAATAGGTGAAGATTATGAGGATGATATAGGGGACTCCTATATAGTAGAGGATGATGGGTAGCTACTGTTTTTAGGGTTTTCTCAAGGGTTATTTTGCCTTTTTCTAGCTTAAGGTAGCATATTTCGAGTTACTCGACGAATAAATGTCACATTCTTTGTTTTCTTGTATGATTTTGTGAATGTTATTTGAGTGGTTTATTTCACATGAAAATATGGGTTAAATTCATGTCTTTTGTATGTTTAAGTTCACATATTAGTATGGAAATGAAATGGGAATGATTAATTGATGCTTAAAACGATGTTAAAATGAACAAAAATGGAGAAACGGAGGGTTTGGGGTGGCGGCCCAATTGGCCCAACAGGCCCGGCAGGCCCGTGCAGGCCCACGACAGCCCTGGGTTGGCCCGGGTCGGCCCGTTGCTTGTTTCCGCGATTTTTCATGCGTTGTTCGTCGTTTCGGGTTATTTAATGTTATATTTAGTATGAGTAACATATGGGTAATCTTAAGAAATGAATAATGTTAGTAGTACATATAATGTTGATGGTAAAATTATGCTTATATTGATAGTTTGCACATGTTAGGATAGGTTATGATATGAAATTGTAATGAATATGCTTGAAATGAATTTTATAGCGGTAATTGCAATGTTGGATGATTATGCCGAAAACTGAGACCTTAGTCCCTTTGACTGAATCGATGTCAGTCAATTGTGTGATTGGTCAGCCGCGATTGAACCCGTACCTGTCGCAGGGCTGGGGTTGCGGGTAAAAATTCGGTTGGATGAATTATTTTGAGAAATGGATAATTGGCCTTATTCTTGTTTTAGGCCATTTATTATGTTTTTATTTCACATGTGTTGTTGGTTGGTTTGATGGTTTCTTATATTGTAGAAACGGCCCTAGATTCCCTGAAACCTTTAATATTGTTAATATTGCTTGAAATGGAATTGGTATTGAATACTTCTTGCAGGTTGTTGTGTTTGTCATAGATAGGCCTTTATAGTCTTTGACGAGTATATGTTCACTGCTTAATAGCGTTTGTGTTCCTGACTTGGTGGGTTTATATCCAAGTTGGGGCATGACCTCGTTACTTATTTTGAGGGTAAGTGGTCAGCTTAAGTACTAGCTTACCCTTTGGTGGACTCCTTAGGGTACTCACATGGTTTTATAAAATTGTGGGTCTTAGGTGCGGTGGTGTGTATCCGCATGTCTAGGTCTGCGCAGATTTAGTACTAGGGTTATGTTGTGTCTTGGCCATGTTTTGATAGAACCTCTGAGCCAGGATACCGGTTCGATTACCTTCCCTACCTCGTGGTATAGACTCGAGTTACAAAGTGACTATTGACCGTGCTAAGAACTTATGCCTGTCTTTGATATATTGTCCTTTCTTGTTTGATGATTCTATGAATCATAGAAGGTGAGATGCAAGCCGGTTATGGTTGATAGAGTTTGGATTCCTGGATGTTATGTGATTCACATGATAGTGTAGTATGAGTCGGTCTAGTATTCACATGCTAGGACTATGTGTTGTGGTATTGTTGTTCACATGATAACCATGATTGTCTAGCATCTATATGCTAAGGCTATGTGTTATTCATATTCATACTCTTATGTTTACATGTTACATTAAATACGACATTTCGTGGCTGGGAGGACTCGAAGTTACTCCCCACTGAATTGTGGCTTTCGTGTTTGTATAAAATGCGATTGACAGGTTGATGATGATTAGATCGGGTACACGGACGAGCTAGTGAGCAAAAGAACCTTGGACTTAGTTTGGTTATATTTTGTAGTAAACCTTTAAACATATGGTTGTGTTATATTTTGGAGGGACATATGTCTCCCTCTTTTACTTTGGTTTGTATCACTTTATTCTCGCGACTTTAGCAATGTTATGTAAATTAGTTTGTTAGTATTTGCAGGTTTTGGCACTCTTCATTTGGAAATGTTTGTGAATGGTTTAGAAAAGTTTTAAAATTACAGGTTTTATCTAGTTGAACCAATTACAAACATATCCTGTCAGTTTTTCTGTAGAATTTACGTGTTTATTTAACGCTAAAAATGAGGGTGTCACATGGAACATCAAGACAAGCTTCTCGGGTCCAAGGATGGATTCCAAACTTGTATTTATTGTTCATTTTGATAGGATAGGCCACATTAGGACTTTTACTGTATTTTTTTAACGTTTTAAATTTTTATTGCTTTTCATTCACATGTTAGTAATTGCATCATATTCCGCCTAAAACCAAACCACCTACTACTAAAATGCATGAAAATTGACTCATATAGGTTGTATGTTAGTTTTCATGGACATGCAGATGTCACTATATTTAAGCCATCACCTTAGTTTAAATCATTCTCGCATGCTAGATTATAGTTCATTTAAAATGAATTAAAAAGTTGATGGGATCTTCCTCTAAAAACGAAAATTGAGATTAGTCTTTATAAGGGCAAACATCTATGAATCCCTTCTTCGTCGGTAGGCCTAATATGACCCCTTCTACGTTGGGTAAGTAGTTGTGTTGACTTAGTTTACCTCAACATCATAGTTCGAAGAGTTTCTTGTGATTATGATGGACTAAAGATAGTATTTACAGAAATTTATCGACCAAGAATTCTAACGGTAGAATTAGCTAAAAGGTTAGCTTATCAATTTACAGAGAATTGAGTCTTGGGGTCATTTATATAATTCTTGAGGGAGGTCAATTGTATAAATGTTTTGAGTCTTCGCGTTATGACATTAGTTCATTAGACTTAAAATAAAATGATGCACATGCTTATTATTTTATTCTTCTTTCACGATGTTTATTATAAATGGCCAAATAGAACACGTTTATTATCAAGGAAATGTAGATTCATATACATACTAACATATTCAAATATGTCATAATTAATTTGTCATGGAAATTAAAAACGGAATGCCCAATAATATAAAAGTAATGCCACCTTTCTCTTTTGATCTTGAGCTTTCCCTTATGGATGAACAAGATCTAAGTATAAGATCTCTCCCAAGCTTTAGAGTATAATCGTACTCTTAATATTTTCGGTTTTATGGGAGGAAGAAGAAGAGAGGATTTTGTCTCTCTAAAACTCTAAATTTTGGATGAACAAGTGAATGAATATTATACAAAACATTTTGTATATTATTAGGTAAAAATATGAGAAAACCATCATGGTTTCTTTCTCAAAAACCGGTGGTAGGGGGCTTTTGGGGTGAGCCAAAAACAATGTTCATGGACATGGCTAGAAGTAGATAATCATTATGTTTACTTAATAAATTAATCAACACAATGTTAATCTAATACCCCATTATTTCGAATATCATAATATGGTGTCCATATTATTTTTGTCAATTTCTCAATATGTAACATGTCACATGTAACATAATTTGTAATGTATTTTTAACATATTAAAAATCAACGTATTAATAAAAATACGTCACATACAAAAATCGATTTAGTAATTTCATAATTACTTGTGCCGAATATTTTTACCAATTTATAAATCGTATTTACAAAAATTCATTCAATTCCGATTGTTTCCTTAAACAATAATTTCATCCGATTAATGAAACAATTCGATTACTCAGACCGTATCTCATTTAATCACATTTCAATATGATACGTAAATTTTACTTCCAAAATCGTCCGTCAATTTTCAAGTAATTTAATCAACTCGTAACGTTATACGATTAATTAAATAATCAATTAAGTGTATTGCCCTTTAGGTTGACCTAGAAGTCAACTGATCACCACCACACGACGAGAATGTCAAACTCTAGTCACCAATCATTACCGATATATGTTGACCGCCCTTCCCAATTGCATTCATTTTAATGAGACTTAAACATGTGATCATCATGATCACGATCGTGATCGCATTATTGAGCCAATGAGTCACTCGCTTATAGTGATTTCGTTATGGAAAATGGGTGCGATAAAGAACAGACTCATCTTTGCAATGGAAACCAATTTGCAGAGACGCTTCATTGCCCAAGGTGCAAACAAGATTTTCACCACACTCACTAATGAGTTCTCAAAGGCACCGAGAATCATCACATATGAAACCATACTTTCACTTCTTTCACTTCTTTGATGCGAAACTCCACTTCTTTGACGGAAGGCCAACCGGTTAGCCCACACATTCTTCACATGATTGAGAATGTCGAGAAGCTGGAGGCACTGATTGTAAAATCGGTGAGAACATTGTCATTGACCGAATGCTTCATTCTCTTCACGATGGTTTTGCCCTTTTCAGGGCAAACTACTACATGAATGACTTGAAAAAGAGTCATCATGAGCTACACTCCTTTCTCGTACAGGCCGAGAAGGATATGAAATTGAGTGGGAGCATGAAGCAGGATGTTCTCACAATTTACAACAAAGGTAATGGTAAGGGCAAGGCTCATGGCGACCTAGCTGTAGGTAAGCCGAAGTTTAAGAAGCAGGAAATAGTAAGAGTGCGCCTGGTGAGACTAGTGGCTCACAGGGCAAGACAAAGAGCAAGGGCGGTGACATAGAGTGCCACCATTGTCACAAGACTGGACATTGGAGGAGGAACTGTCCCGTCTCTACCGTGAGGACATCAAGGCAGCCGCGTCGTTCTGTTGGTATGTCATCTTATATTCATATGATTGAGATTAACCATGCAAGTTTCGGAACTTGGGTACTAGATACTGGTTGTGGTTCTCATCTGTGTAATCATTTGCAGGGCCTAAAGAACATCATACCTCTCGAAAAAGGTGATGTGGACCTACGAGTCGGGAATGGAGCACGAGTAGCCTGCGCCTCGAAGGGAACATATGTAATCCAACTCCCTAGTGGTTTTGAGTTATCTTTAAATAACTGTTACTATGTACCCAGTTTATCTAAGAACATTATTTCTGTTTCCGTACTTGCTAAAGACGGTTTTACATTTTCAATAAAGGATAATAGTTTTCTCTTTTAATGAAATATTTTCTCTTTTAATGAAATGATTTATGGAATTATATTTTTCCATGAATGGAATTTATATCTTAGATCAAACCACGAAAGTATTACACATGAATAATAAGAAATTAAAGGTTGGTGACAAAGATCAAACCTATCTATGGCATTGTCGAATGGGACACATAAATGAGAAACGCGTAAAGAAACTCGTCGATAATGGGACTATTCCCTCATTCGGATTTTCAGCATATGGCACGTGTGAATCATGTCTCATTGGCAAGATGACTCGAATTTCCTTCAAAGGTGTTGGAATGCGCGCTAGTGACCTATTAGGACTCATACATACGGACGTATGTGGACCTATGTCAATTACCGCTAGAGATGGCTATAGATATTTTATCACTTTCACGGACGATTTGAGTAGATACGGATATGTCTACTTAATGAAGCATAAAAGTGAGTCCTTTGAGAAATTCAAGGAATACCAGAATAGGGTACATAACCAACTGGGTAGAAAGATTAAAGCACTCCGTTCAGATCGGGGTGGCGAATATCTTTCAAATGAGTTTGATCAACACCTGAAAGACTGTGGAATCGTTTTGCAGTTAACTCCACCTGGAACACCTCAATTAAATGGTGTGTCCGAACAGAGAAATCGAACCTTACTAGATATGGTTCGATCCATGATGAGTCACACCATAGTGCCTGATTCATTATGAGGTTATGCTCTTTTGTCAGCCGCTCTTATACTTAACCGAAGTCCGTCTAAAGCTGTCGACAAGACTCCATATGAAATGTTGAAGGGAACATTACCTAACTTGTCCTTTATTCGGGTTTAGGGCTGCGAGGCTTATGTCAAGTGGAGATACGAGGATAAGCTCGGCCCGAGATCGGTCAAGACATACTTTATAGGTTATCCAAAAGGAACATTTGGTCATTACTTCTATTCGCCTACCGAACATCGAGTTTTTGTTGCGGCTAGTGTGACGTTCTTAGAGAAAGAATTTCTCGAGAACAAGTCGAGTAATAGAACCTTCGAGCTGTCGGAGATTCCAGAACCAACAACCGAGGAACAGATGGAGGAAGTTGTACCTCCAACTGATGATACGGTTAATATTCCTGAGGAACGTAGGAGGTCGGGTAGAGACTCTCATCCTCCGGACAGATACATTGGTATGGTCGAGGAGAATGACGTTTTACTTCTAGAAAGTAATGAACCCGCAACCTATAAAGGTGCTATGGCCTGTTCCGACTCAAAGCTATGGCTCGAAGCCATGCAATCCGAGATGGACTTCATGTATGAGAATAACGTATGGGATCTAGTTGATTTACCTAATAAGGTAAAACCTCTATAGTGCAAATGGCTTTACAAAATAAAGCGTTAAAGATTTAAGCGTAAATAGATGCGCAACCAGATATCTATAAGGCACGACTTGTGGCAAAAGGTTTCACTCAAATGCAAGGATTGTATTATGATGAGATTTTTGCACCTGTAGTCATGTTACGTTCCATTCGGATAATCTTAGCGATTGCCGCATTTCATGATTATGAGATTTGGCAAATGGATGTGAAAACCGCCTTCTTAAACGGTTATTTGGAGGAAGAGTTGTACATGGTGCAACCCGAAGGTTTCATATATCCTAAACATCCTAAGAAAGTATGCAAGCTTAAGCGTTCCATTTATAGACTTAAGCAAGCTTCTCGGAGTTGGAATCATCGTTTCGACCAAGTGATAAAAGAGTATGGTTTCACTCGATCGGTCGAAGAACCATTCTTATATATCAAGTCGAGTGGGAGCAAGATTGTATTCTTGATATTATATGTCGATGACATACTCTTGATTGGGAATGACATTCCCCTTCTTTCTTCGGTTAAAGAATGGTTGAAGAACCATTTCCAGATGAAAGATCTGGGTGAGGCACAGCGTATTTTGAGAATCCGTATCTACCGAGATAGATTACGACGGACGTTATCACTTAGTCAGGAGTCTTATATAGATAAGGTTCTTGAGAGGTTCAGCATGACCAACTCCAAGAAGGGGAACCTTCCTATGACGACTGGGATGCAGTTGAGCAAGTCTCAGTCACCCACGACGCCTGAAGGGATTGAGCGCATGAGTCGTGTTCCTTATGCATCTGCAATAGGATCGATCATGTATGCCATGATATGCACACGCCCGGGCGTGGCATATGCATTGAGTATGACGAAAAAGACTCCGGTGAAACACACTTTGGATAGCGAAAAAATATCCTCAAGTACCTACGGAGGACTAAGGATTGGGTATTGACTTATGGAGGCGATACTAAGCTATGCGTGCGAACCGTTACGATTCTGTGAGATGCTAGCTTCCAAACGGATCGAGACGATTCAAAATCTCAGTCCGGGTTCGTCTTCACTCTTAATGGATGCGGTCAGCTGGAAGAGTTCCAAACAGAGTGTTGTAGCAGATACATTTACGCGGATCGTATTATGTATTATTATTATCGTTACAACTTATTATTATTATCGTTACAACTTATTATTATTATTATTATTATTATTATTATTATTATTATTATTATTATTATTATTATTATTATTATTATTATTATTATTATTATTATTATTATTATTATTATTATTATTATTATTATTATTATTATTATATAATTATTAAATACGAAGTATTACAATCTTCCGCCCTAAAATAAACTTCATCTCCGAAGTTTCACCCCCACTCTTCCCTTTCCTGCTATTCCCTCGATTCTTATGTGTACTCTCTTCCCAAAGTTCGGTGTTCCATTCTCTTTACTTCCTCACAACTCTCACTATTTCCTCACATTCCACACTTCCTTTTTCCTAAACTTCCGAATTGTTACAAAAGTACTTGGGCTAATCAATCCTCCAAGAATAGAAGGTGAATTCTCATGGCATTGATGATGGGGTAAGTTGGGAGTTGGGATTTTTGAAGCTTGTGTCCTCCACAAATTAGTGTGATAACATTTGTAAATCTCTTACAGGTTCACAAGGGTATACTTCGTATATTTAATCAGTTGATTAACGTTTACCTAATAACGGTTGGCTTGCTAGAAAGTTTGATGTTATTATCATACAGATGGTGGTGATCAACTGGTCCCTAAAGGTCACACCTATAGGACGTGTTTGAGAAATGTGGTTATAGAAATATAATTACATTGATCCCCAAAATGACTAAAAAGTTAGTCAATGTGTTGATGAGATAATTATTTAACGAAAATTAAATAATATTAAGTTGAGACGAATTAACTGTCAATTCGTAAATTAAATATAATAAGTTATATTTAATTAAATATATATAACGTTAGCTTGGACGAATTAATCTGTTAATTCGTAATTAAATATAATCAGTTGTATTTAATATCAACAAGCTGAATGTGTCATAGTGGTAATAGTGATGGTACACATACCAAGAGGTCATGGGTTCGATCCTCACTAGATGACAATTCAACACATATTATATATTTTTGGAAAGACCAAAATAAGGAGAATTTTAGTCCTTATTTCGGTCAGCTTGGCCGAATATTAGGAGATTTTTATCTTTCCTAATTGACTTCAAGTTTCGGTCTGTATAAAAAGAAAGGAAGAGAATTATTTCTACCCTAATGCTTTTTCTTGACCTTGCCTCCTCTCTCTCATCACAAGAACACAAAAACAACTAAATTTTACAGAAAATTTTAGATCGATTCTAGCATAATCGAAGGGCATATCTCAGATCGTCTTGGGTTCAACTAATAGGTGAATATCAATTTTGATATTGTTCTTAGGCCATATTTGCTAGGACCGAAGGTTATTTCTGAATCTTTTACTTTTGTTTATGTATTTTATTATATGACCTTAGATCATCTTTGTTAAATCGTTATAATCCTTCTAAATTAAGGGAAGTATACAGATGATTTCCCACAGGGATTGTGGGCGCCAATTTTTCACAAGTAGGCTCCCTCTTAGATTTATCCTTGAGCTTCTCCGCCAAGTAATTCTTGTATGACGATTTGACTTTCATAAGAAGGTCTATAATATCATCTCCAACTATCATGAGCTCCATAATGGGTGTGAGAAGGTCCTCATGTTCAATAAGGAATTGACATTCATCTTCTTCATTGAAGTAATTTTCAAACTTCTCAAGGATGGGTTCCTCAAGTGAGGAATCCCCATAACTCCATTCATCATTTGAGTTTATCTTTCCCTCATCATCGTCTTCCATAGATTTGTCATCATTGCTTTCTTCATACAAATCATAAATAGGGGCTTCACTCCCCCACATTAACTCTTTCTCCATCATCTCAATGTTCACATTAAATGTCACACCCTCATACTCACAAAGGTTAAGAGTATTTGGTTTGCTCAACCTCATATCTTCTTCCTCAAATACCACACTTTCATACTCAAAAGAGCTCAAGGAAATTGGCTCCTCCAACTTTACATCTTCCACATCAAAGGTTATTCCTTCATATTCACATTCATGGTCAATGGTTAAGAATTGGTGAGGAGTGGTTGAATGGGTTTCCTTCATTTGGGAAATTCGAATTGCCAACTCCTCACCATGGGTAATAATGCTTTGAAGAACATTGTTCCTTTTTTAGCTCTCTTCTAGAACTTGTGTGAATGGTGCGGTTCGAAACGTTATCGTCTAACTAAACCAACCAAAACAATATTTATAACTAAACAAACTACTCTTAGTAGAGTGATAAGTAAAGGTCGAATCCCAAAGGACGGGTATTGAATTAAGTTATCGGTTATAGAAAGCTATGTTTTCGGGTGTCACAAATTGGTTTAAGATTTGGGGTAACAAGCTACACTACTATAACAATTAAATGTAAAGAAATGAAAGTAAAACAAGCAAGTAAATGGGGGTTTGTAAAAAATAGATTAAGGCACTAGGGTGTCATGGGTTCATAGGGGATTCATGGTGGAGATCATACAAACATGTTTACATAGTTGCAAGAAAATTATTGTTGTAATGGAATCGAGTTAGTTTATGTCTTACGATTCATAGGAAGATTTGGGTCCCGGAGCCGAATCGTCTAGACTGTACAACACCTACAAGTCGACTTACTTTCTTCCTATTCACTTCAATGCATGGTCTAACAAGACTCGAGTTAGTTTATATCTTACAAGTCTTGTTGAGTAGATAAGAGATGAACAAATGCAAGGTTTCATAGTATAGCATTTTATCAAGCATAACATGTGCATAGGTTAACACTACAATAAACAAGCAATCTTATGATAACATATTAGATTAAGTATGAATCTACCCCCATGTTATAGTTCCCCTAATCCTCCATTAACCCTAGCTAGGAGACTACTCACTCATGACTATGGTAAACATGCTAATGAAGGTGTCAATCATATTAGCAAAGTTAAATATGGTAAATGAGTAAAGTAATAATTAACTAAGGGTAAAAAGGATTATACCAATTTGAGGATGATCCAAATAATATGAAAAGAATTATAGAAGAACACTTGATGAATGATGAAGAGTTGTCAAGTCTTCAATAAACCCAAATAATCTTCAAATTACCCAACTAAACTAAGAACACTTGAAGGATTAAAGAGGAATTAAGATTTGATTAAGATTGGATTAAGAGAATACAACTTGATTAATACTAAATTAGTTTAGATCCCGCACAATGAATGCGCGACATTTATAGAGTTTTTATTTTTGTATTACTTTCATATTTCACGTCACTATATTTTCATATGAGAAAAAATATTGAATTGTAAAATTATTCAAGAAAATTGAATAAAATTTAACTGTAAAATAATAGTGGTATCTCATTAATTGTTCATTTTTCTCATTATTGTATTTGTTTCGAGAAAAAAAATTAAAACTAAAAATTAATTCAAGTGAATTGAGTAATGTGCTGAAATGAATTTTTTGAAAAAATACTTTTTAAACTACAAAGCTAATGATTACAATTTATAAATTCTCTCAATTTTTTTAGTCCTGAAAGTAACCCAAACGATTAATAGTTTTGTTTTTACATAGTATGAGTCAACTCATTCTCAAATAATAGCATCAATAAAAGATTTAATAGATTATAGTTTGCCTTTATTTATATTTTAATTAAAATATTATAGTTTAGTTTTTAGTGAAAATTATATAATTTGATGAAATGATTTGTTTTAATGAAAAGAATTATATAATGAAATACATTATATTTATTAATTTCCTTATTTAGTTAATATAATAATTTATCAATAATTTCCTTATTTAGAAAGATGCTTTTTGGAGGGAAAAAGTGTGAGTTCACCTATTCTTTTAGCAACAGGTCTTATTTGTGACGGATATATCCGTTACAGGCTTGTGACGGGTCAAGTATCACCCACATGGGTAGATAAAACAAAAAGTAGAATGCATAGGGAATCACAAAAGACCTGTCTTTATCCTCCCATGTGGGTTTTATTTGACCCGTCACAAGCTTGTGACGGATATCGTCCGTCACAAGTGAGAATTTGTGTTCTTTTAGTAGATAGAGAATTCAAGAAGGACGTGTATTAGAGACGAATTATATTAATCTAGAATTTTAAGTAATCTTATTAATAAATTTGCTAAGAGCTTGACTAATATTTACTAATCTTGAATGCGTTACGTCTATAAATTATTGTCTTATTTGCTAGTTTAGATCACGTGATACAAGACAATAATTTTTGGCCCTTATATAGTTCATTATGTCTATATACTCTATTTTAGATCACGTCTATAAATCCGTCTATAAAGTTCATTATGTCTATATACTCATGCTAAGACGGATCTATTCATTTAGTAAACATTTAGTAAATATTCCTCCCTCCTAAATCTTCCTTTATTATCACAGATTTGGCCTTGTTAATATATCACATATCTTGAATAGAAAGACGTTATATATATATATATATATATATATATATATATATATCTATATATATTTTTTTTTTTTTTTCTGCAATCATTTTTTATGTTAGACTTGGTCCATAGTAAAATGCAAAAATTAAATGCCCACTTAGAAGTTAATATTTTAGGCGGGAAAAAACGTAGAATCGTCTATTCATTTAGTAAATAGGGGATTGGTTGAAATGGTTGCATTTTCAAGAATAAAAGAACTAAAAGTATGTAATTGAAATCACCACTACAATCATCAACGCATTATGGCAAAGATGGTCATCCTAGCTCTTCTCCTTGTCCATGTTTCAGGTAGTATATTTAAAATTTCATAAATTCTCATTTAATCCGCAGTATCGGTCTTAATTATAAGATGTATTAAATACACATAAAATCATAAGGCAAGTTGCTTATAAAATATAAAAAGTTTTATCTTTATTACCACCATGTTGTAATATTTGACTTGCTTTAAAATTTAATACGAATAATCTGTTTTAAGCACAAAACTTACTGTTCAAATTTGCAATGAATGAGCAAGTAAAAAACTCTATTCTTCCATTTCACAAATACCTTCTGTATTCGATATTGTACATGATTTTAAAAGTCTATTAGAAATATTATTACTTATTTTTGTGGTTTTTCCCTTATTTCAGTGGTCAATATAGTAAATTTTTTTTAAAAAAAATGCCATTTCTAATACTGTTTAATTTTTTTTGTAAATACAAAAGTGAAAAATAGTAGTAATTGATGAAGAGAGCACATAATTCATTACAATACTAGTGTAGATTCCGCGCAATTGCGCGGTATTTTAAATAATAATTTACAAAGACGTTAAATATTATAACTTGGTAACATGCTTAGGCGATATAATAGAGAAAATTAGATAGTTTTCATACCAGATAAGATTGACGTTTTAACTGTACCTAATTATATAAATTACTTCACTATTACGTATAATAATATTATACGATTACATTAACCAAAAGAATAACCGCAAGTAATGCCTTAATTATACAATAAAATTAGAAAATTGGCAAAAGGAGATAGTCAACTTGTAGTACCTTTGTATAAAAAAACAGGAAAATAGAATTATGAAAAAAAAAAATTATGCATAATATTTTGTCTCATATCATACGTATTATTAATGTAGTACCACATGTATAACAAAATTAAAATATCTCATTAATGTGTGTTTACAAATTAAAAATTAGTAGTAGTATCTCCTATTTATGGTATAGAATTAATATGATATAATGTGAGGAGTGATGACCAATTATAAAGCATTTCACTTAGGCGGTATTAATATGATATAATGTGAGGAGCAAGGACCAATAATTTAACATTTCACTTAGAAGGAAAAAATTTAGAGAGCTCTTATTCTTTTAGTAGAAGACAGATTCTTCCACATGTCGCCTTTATTAGTAATATTAAATTGTTACACATGTCGAAATTTTATTAGTGGTGTATAGAAGATTCTATATATTGAGTGTAACCGTATCATCTCCGAGTGTGTTTCTGTGGTCTAAATTATAATGAGGTAATTTGTTTAGACCGCATTACATATTTTAAATTGAGCCGGTGGACATATTTTTTAGCCAACTTCTTATCATAAAATGTCAAAAAAAAATTATCGAAAAATTATTTAAGAAAAAAAAAAAAATCTGTATCATAAAAAGATTTGAGATAAATTTGTAGGGAATGTAATATATTGAATCTTGTAAATATTTACATGTAAAAATTATGCCCATTTATAAACTCATCATACCTATAGCATATGTTACAAATACTTAGCACAATTTAGGAAATATTTTTTAGGCGGGAAAAATGGGAGTTTTACCTATTCATTTAGTAAATAGGGGATTCTAACTTGGTAAACTTGGTTCTTAATCCCTTAACACAATGGGGTATTTATACTAAGTACAAGTATTAGGGTAACTAAGGGCTTAAATGACGATCAAGTCCCTAAAAAGATGATTAGTGCTTTGCAAGTCCTAGAGAGAGCTGTCCGGATTGTCATTGAAGCAATCTCGTGCTGCCCAAGGATCCGCTCGACCTGAGCTCGGGACGCCCGGATCGTGGCCTGAGACGCCCGGATTAAGGGCGGAGTCGCTCGACCTGGGCTCGGGATGCCCGGATCTTTGCTCAGCTCTTATTCTTCTTCTTTGACTACCTGAGGATCCGTTCACTTAGGCCTTTAGTAATGGTCTCCTCTTTGATGCTTGGTGATTAGATGTACTCCAGTTAGCTCTACTTTGCTCCATAAGTGCAAGGTTAGCCATCCTCTCCTACCAAGGACACAAAACCACAAAGAATATGCAAAGTATGGAACTAAAAATAAGAACGACCCTAATAAGCACTAGAAACCATATGAACGAGGCTAGTTCGGGGATTAAATGTGCACAAATATGAGTCACATCAAATATCCCCAAACCGAACCTTTGCTCGTCCCGAGTAAAGAGATTACTAAAACTATGACCTTTATTTATTACTACTAGCCGATGTGAGACAATTAGCGGGTCTCACTCCGCCCCTTCAACTCACAACAAGACATCCATGAGGTAATATGCCTTCTTGCAAGGCAAGGTGGGGCTTGCCAAAATGGCGATACATCCAAGTAATTAAGCACACAAGATCAAATAGAGGATGAATCTAAAAAAAGAATAGCAACTTTTCTCATCTAAGTGGCGGAAATCATCTAGAGGTGAAGCAATCTAAGGGTACACATTCCATTATAGATATTGTTTCTCCAAGCTAATAAGTCCAAAAGGATACCAACAAATCACCTCCAAGTTGTGTCAAACTAGGGTACTTTTGTCCTCAATCGCTAAATGCTTTTGTCAAGAGTAGGCTCCTTATGGTGTTAGAAACACTGTAGGATCGCGGAATTCCCCCTCTTGCCTAGACAAGAAGAAGGGTCGTCCCCTCTCCACCATTCAACAAAGAAAGGATTCATCAATGGATAAAAGGGATTGTTATGATTTGAGTTTCACAATGGTAGTTTGCTTTTGTTTTGTTTCCCCCCAATTTCTTGTGGCATTTGACTTTTGAGAACATTTCTTAGCCATTTTTTATGTTTGGCAATTTTGATACTTGGCAATTTCTTTTGCATTCTTTTTTTTTGAACATTTTCAAAGTAACCCCATGTTGTAGCAAGGGCACTTTTATTGAAGCTTAGGAGTCTATTTTTGCTCCTCTTTTCATTGATGCAATTTTTTTGCAAACTTTTTTAATTTTCACTTTGGCACTTGAACTTGATTTGGAGATTTTTTTGCCCATTCCCTTTGTATTTGGCAAAACATGATAATAGCAATGAAAGAACGGCTGCATGGCATCAAGGGTCACCTTGGAATAAATGGTAGCCAAGGAGTCATCACACCACAAGGTACTCTTGACTAGGCCTTAGTCCATGGGTCAAAAGATACTAGTATGACACATCCTAGGGTGTCTTGAGGTTACTCTAGCAACAAAGTCTCAAGGAGAAAAATTATCTACGAGAGCCTATATACACTTGCCAAGCTTCTCAACTACATGCCATGATGCAACTACATGCCATTTTCACAAAAAATTTCCTAAAATGCAACTACATGCCAATGTGCAACTAACATATATATATAACCTAATGAAATGCTACTATCACTAGTATGCCATTTAATCTAAATGAAACTCCTAGAATCACATTGGTTTGTACCGCATCAAACAAAAATAAACCACATTGTCATTAACATAGAGAGGAAAAAGAAGATTTGAAAAGATCATATCATGTGGTCTTCATATTCCTCATGCCTCGGATGTGGCGTAGTCGGTCCAATATAATAGGAGTGAACACAATACAATATATACATTTCTGCCCTACAAAAGGAAGAACATGTTCTTTAGATTTTTTGAAATTTTTATCATTTTTATCATTTTTGAGTTAGAAGGTGTTAGAATTCCCCATCCCCACACTTAAAATGGACATTGTCCCCAATGGAAAAAACAATAAGGAAGTGTGCAAATGCAATGGAATGAATGATGCATGATTCTACACTAGATGCAAACTATATGTGAGATATGTTGATGTGACCATAATTAGCGCATATTTAGCCCCCGAATTAGCCTTGTTCCCATGCTTTTTAGTACATATTTGGGTCATTTCTTATCTTTAGTTATTTGTTTTGCATATTGTTTGAGATTTTGATCCCTTGGCAGGAAAGGAGTAAGAATCTTGCATTTTCATGGCAAAACAAGACTAAATTGATCGAATTCAATGACCAAGCATCAAGGAGAGACAAGATTAGAAGGCCTTTGTACATATGATAATAGATGAGCAATGTTGAGAAAGGATCCTTGAGTCCCCAAGGAAATCCCCAAGGATTTCGTGAAGAAAAGGGAAGAAAAAAAGAAGAATTTGTCTTTGAGCTACAATCCGAGCGGATTGTCTCCAATCCGCCTCTCCTCACAAAGACAATCCGAGCGGTTTCCTCCAAAACGCTCGGATTGCACCGCTGAATCCGCCCGGATTCCCTCGAATCCGCCCGTCTTCCACCACCAGAATCCGCCCGTCCCGACCCCAATACGCACGGATTCCAAAGACACGCGATTTCCTCTTCTCCAAGTTAAAAAGAAAGAAGTCCTTCCTTCGGAAAATACCGGCTCCTCCCTGCTCAATCTAAAAAGTGTAATTACTAGTTTAGCCCTTAGTTAACCCTAATGCATCCACCTAATTTCCACTATAAATACCCCATTTGTAATAATCCTTTGAATCAATCCTCTTAGCTAGAAAAATCCTTCCTTAGATTAGATTAGGAGTAGATTAGAATAGATTACTCTTTAATCTTTCCACAAATTACACATTAATCTTTCCATAATTATTGTTCAAGTTTATTATTGGGTAATTGAAGATTATTGGGTTATTATTGGGAGATTGACAACCTTCCATCAATCATCAAGTTCTTCTATTACTCTTTGCTTTATTATTTGGATCATCTTAAGTTGGTATAATTCCTTTACTCTTTGATCTTTATTGTTCATTTCTTCATTCTATTATCATGTTTATACTTGTTGTGATGATTGACACCCTTATTAACATGTTAAACTTGATAATGAGTGAGTAGTCCTTTAGCTAGGATTAGTGGGTAATTAAGGGAAACCAACATGGGATTGATTCATGCTTAATCTAATATGTTCACATGATTAAATTGCTTGCTTGTTGTGATGTCAACTTTATGCACATGTTATGTTTGATGAAATGCTAAGCCTATGAATCCTTGCATTTACAACCATCTCTTATCTACTCAACTTGACTTGTAAGATATAACCCAACTCGAGTCTTGTTAGATCATGCATAGAAGTTGAATAGGAGGAAAGTAAGTCGACTTGTAGGTGTTGTACAATCTAATCGATTCGGCTCCGGGACCCAACCCTTCCTATGAACCGTAAGACATAAACCAACTCGGTTCCCCCACAACACTAATTGCTTGCATATAATTGTAAACATGTTTGTATGATCAAAACCATGAATCCCCTATGACCCCATGATATCCTAGCATCTTTAACCATTTGTTTACATCTTTTCTTTTATTGCTTGTTTTACTTTATTGCTTTTATTAGTCTAGGACACAACTACAAACCCAAACAAATCGTGACACTAGCATAAATTGAGATAGATAGACTTAGAACCCAAAGCACACCGTCCCATGGATCGACCTCGACTTACCGCTAACTAGTAGTTTGTTGAGTATTATAAATGTGTTTGATTGGATGAGTGACGACATCAACCGGATCAAAATGGCGCCGTTCTTGGGGGACGGTGCTATGTGATTAAGTTCTCACTTATTTGTCTATTTTAATTGCGCTTTCAGCTTGAGGAACTTGTTCCTCAAGGATTGTTCTTACCGTTTTTGTGTAGTTTCCATGCTTGTAGTTGTTTCCTTGTCTTAGCTATGATAACTCAAGACTTGACTTATGGAGTATATGTTGGATCTTTTGAGTATGACTATGGGTATGGGGAGTTTGAGAAGCAAGTCAACACAAACCTACCTTATTATTCGTACAATGAAAATCCTAACTATTACCCCAATTTTTCCCACCAAAACCATCACATCCAATATCCACAACAAACACCCACCCAATACCCACTTCATAATGAGTTTCAAATGCCACAATACAACCACTTTCACACTTACCCACAACAAAAAGATGAACCCATTCAAAATATGATTCTCCAAATGATGGGAGCTCAACAAAACTTCTTCAAACAAATGCTAGAAGAAAGCCAAAGAGGGGATAATGTTCTCCAAAGCATTGTTGCCCAAAGAGAGGAGTTAGCAATTCGAATTATCCAAATGAGAGAATCCCAAGCAATCACCCCCCTCCACTCCTTGGACAATGATAATAAATGCGAATTTGAAGTAGTGACCTTTGATATGAAAGATGAGAAGTGGGAAGAGCCAAATTCCTTGAGCTCTTGTGAGTATGAGAGTATGGTATTTGATGATGAAGACATGAGATTGAATGAGCCAAATACTCTTAACCTTTGTGAGTATGAGGGTGTGTCTTTTGATGTGAACATTGAGATGTTGAAAAAAGAGTTACATGAAGCCCACATCTATGATTCATATAAAGATAGCAACAATGATGATGAACCTAGAGGAGGGACTCACAATATCACCTTGCTTGAGGAGCCTATTCTTGAGACATTTGAGATACCCTATCATGAAGAAGAGCGTCCTTCCTTTATTCCTCATGGAGACCACTTGACACCTATCATGGAGCCAATGATCATTGAAGAGGATATGATAGACCTTCTTCAAAAGGCCAAAGTTTCATACAAGGGCTACTTGATGAAAAAGCTCAAAGATAAAATTGCTCGTGAGGCTACTTGTGAGGACTTGGCACCCATAATCTCAACCCCTATGGTATACAATCATCAAAGTCATGAAAATTCTCCTTCTACCTTGGAAGGATTGAAAAATCAAAATGCTATAATCATCACCAAAATTGAAGAAGAAGTTGGTAAATGGACGTCTACGGATGAAAGTGAACCACACTTCATGCTTAGTGTTGACAAGAATCATGGGTTTATCTATTTGAAGCATCGGGAAAGCTCTAATGCTAAGGACAAAGCAAGGGAAAGAACATTCTACAAACTTCCTTGGCCAAATTTCATATTCAAATTGAGCAACCCATACTTGTGCTTATTTGGAGCTTGTTCACAAGGTTTTGATCTTTTATTAAGAGCTTTGAGCTCTATGGATAAGAATTTTTACAAATTGAACTAGTTTGGTGGAGTCCTATCTCAAACCACCATTTGTAAGATATTTCTTGGACCCTTCACTTTGTATAATATTGTACATTACTACATTTGCATTTAATTTCTTGCATGAGAGAAGAGAGAGAGAGAGAGAGAGTCATCTTACATGTTTTATGAGCAAATTTCAGAAAAAGATAAGGAAGAAGAGAAAAGTGGTGAAAAGGGCATGTTACTGCACGAAAAAGAAGAAAAAGAAGGGAAGGAACAGCAGACGCCCGGATTTAGCGGAAGACGCCCGTTCAGGGCCCACGTCGAAAAGTAATTAACGCTATAGGGAAGACGTGCGGATTCGGCAAAATCCGCCCGTCCCGGACAATACGTCCGTTTTCTTCCACAGACGCCCGTCCCGTGTGTCGCCCGAAGCGAAATTTTGTCCGCACCCGAATACGGGCGGATTTTCAAAGAAAACGCCCGTCCCCAGTCAAGCCGCACGTCCCAGAGGCAAGACGCCCGTCTTTTTCAACCTCTCAGCCAAGAAAGATTGCTGTGCTAGAATCCGTGCGGATTTAAGCAAAGACGCCCGTCTCCTTCTCTCACAATCCGCCCGTCCCGATGGGAATCCGCTCGGATTGCCCTGTTCTTTCGGATAAAACGGACTTGACCCGCTCTTATCCGTTCGGATTCCCTCTTTCGTCTATATAATCACCCCCTTACTCCCTCATTTCCTCACCTTATCAAACCCTAAAACACTCTTTTCAACCCTCAAAATCACCCTCCCATCCTCAAAAACACTCCCATCACCCTCACCAAAATGGCACCATTGATGAACACCAAGGGAAAGGCTAAGAAATTGGTTGAATCAATCGGGAAGAAGCGCAAGGGATCAACCTCTTCAACGCCGCAAGAGATAGTGCTACCAAGGAGCTCCCAACCCTTAATAAGGGGAGGAATTGAACAACTCAACCACTTTCAAGAGGTGCTCTTTGAATCCGATGACCACCGCGAAAACTTTGTCAAGCTACTAGGTAAGAAGTACGAACCCACTCAATTTGTAGATACTACGGTGTTGGAAATCCTTAAGATAAGGTACCCTACCGAGATGTTCTTTAATGGCCTTGGCATTGGGAAACTTTTCCATGCCCATGAAGAGACTTACCTTTGTCTCACCCTTGAATTCTTGAGTAGCCTTCGCATTGTGACTAATACCCACACCAATGTGGGCATGGAGTTTAGGTTATGCAAACTAGACCATTGTCTTTCGCTTGAAGAATTCGCCTATGTTTTCAGTCTTGAAGTACCCACCAACTATACCGAAAAGCCCGATAATTTTGGTGTGGACTTTCTTTGGAAGGCTATCTCCGGGAGGAATTTTACCCATATAAAGCGTTGCTATACCTTTGCCATCCAACATCCGGTGATTCGATTCACCGAGCGCTTTGTAGCCGGTTGCATCAATGGGAGGTACGAACAAGATAGATGTACTCTCATCGACTTAACTTTTCTTGAGTCCTATTTGAATGTTCGAGCGGTGAGGCGTTATAACTTTAATACGCCACTTGAGATACTTACTAGGTTCCATGATTTTGCTCAAGGGACCATCCAACTCAAGACCTTCGTGATGGGAGGTCTAATTACCATTCTGGCCCACCACCTTTGTCCCGGGTTCAATGGCCGAGGAACTTATGTTCCTCTTGAGGGGAGGACTTTGATTGATGAACACACCATCTTTCACAGTCACCGATGGTGTAACTACACTCGAGATGGGAGTGTAGAGTGGCACACCAAGGGATGCACTTCAATGATCCTTGAAGGATGGAAGATACCGGGCATTGACCCAAGATTGAGCCCATACTCGCCTCCACCAAGCTACCTCCTTGATATCCAAATTCTTGACAACCCCCCTCAAAGGGAAGAACCGCACCGCCAAATACCTCGTGGAGGACCGGGAAGGCCTATTCGCCCGCCTTCCTATGTACCTATCCCGCCATACCCTACTCCGTTTACCGAATTTAGGCCGGCAATCCCCAATAACCCTGGTATTAATGATTTGATGGCACTCATGAAAAGAGTGGACCTAGGGGTACATGAAGGGAGGGAAGACAACTACTTGGCTCTCTACCCCCAATACTATAACATGGCTCAACAAGGGTATGTTGACCCTAACGGCCCTTTGCCCTCTTGGGCACAACCGGAACTCTTGTTCCCTAATCAAGGGAACCAAGCTTGGGGTCAAGGTGACAGAGGGCATTCTAGCCAAGGTGGAGGGTACTCGGGGCAAGGAGGATAATTTGATCAAGGAGGGTATTGGGGTCAAGCAAGCGGGTATGATCAAGCCGGGAGTTCCCATCGTTATGGCTATGATCAAGATGAGGATGACGAGTGAAAGAGGCCTACCTCACCACCTCCATTTGTATGATAACCATTTTTCCCCCTCTCTTTTGTATATACATTGCATTTAGTGTAGCTTTTGCATGTATTTGTATTATATTCCATGTTGCATTTGAATAAGTAGTCCATATAATATAGTTGCATTGTAATATAATTCATATAGATAGTTGCATATAGATTAGAATTCATGCATAGTCACTAATGACCAATCCTATTCTTTTCTACACTAGAGATAGTGTTTAAATCGGTTTGGGGAGGTTTGATCATAGGTGACCATAGCTTAATAGAAAACATGCATCATATACTATAGTTTAGATTGCATTCATTTGTTATATATGTCATATAGAATTGCATTTAGTTAGAGCATGCATTCATTCATATCATATCATTGCATTTGTACTTTATATCAAAAAAAATCAAAAATCCAAAAACATGTATTTCTTTTTCATTCCTACTCCTACATGTACATTGAGGACAATGTCCAAAATAAAGTGGGGGATGGGAATTTATATTCCAAAAATGCATAAAAATTGAAAAATTTCGAAAAATCACAAAAATATGTTCTTTTAATGTCATAAAAACAAAAACCATAAAAATTTGAAAAATTTGAAAACCAAAAACATGTTTATTTCCTTTTGTAGTATAGTCATATATATATTATTGTATATATTGTGTTTGTTCTATCCTTGTTCACATTGATTGACTACGCCACATCCGAGACATGAGGACCATGAAGACCGCATGGTATGATCTTTCCAATCTCCTTTTTCCTCTTTATGTTAACGACTATGTGGCTTTATTTTTATTGATGCGGTATAACAATGTGAACTTAGGACTTGCATTTAGTTTATATGTCATATTAGTTAATAGAATCACTAGCATTAGGATGTTTATATTAGTTGCATCATGGCATGTAGTTGCATATTAGAAATGTTTTGAAAAATGCCTAATTAGGAACTTTGACAAGAGCAACTAAGCCATTACAAATACTTGTTCAACTTAAGACTTTGTCTACTAGAATGGTTGTAAAACACCCTAGATAGTGTCATACTAGTGTCTTTTGACCCATGACCCAAAGCCTAGTCAAGGGTTTGCATGTGAGTCACCTATCCAACCCCGTGATGCGATGTGGACTTGGTTAACTTGTCTAGGTTGTTGGAATATGTGTCCTCCGACAATAATGCGATCACGACTGTTGATCATGATGATCACATGTTTAAATCTCATTATAAAGAATACAATTGGGAAGTAAAATTGTTACTGTCAACTGGTCAACATATATCGGTAATGATTGGCTGACTAGAGTTTGACATTACTGTCGTGCGACGGTGGTGATCAGTTGACCCCCTAGGTCATACCTATAGGGCAACACTCTTAATTGATTATTTAATTAATCGTATAATGTTGCGAGTTAATTAAATTACTTGAAAATTGACGGACGATTTTTGGAAGTAAAATTTACGTATCAAATTGAAATGTGATTAAATGAGATACGGTCTGAGTAATTGAATTGTATCATTACTCGGATGAAATTAATGTTTAAAGAAACAATCGAAATTGAATGAAATATTATAAATACAATCTGTTGTGATTTATAAATGGTAAAATATTTTGGCACAAGTAATTATGAAATTACTAAGTCGATTTTTGTATGTGACGTATTTTTATTAATACGTTGATTTTTAATATGTTAAAAATACATAACAAATTTATGTCACATATGACATGTGACATATTGACAATTGACAAAAATAATATGGAATCCATATTATCAAATGGGCCGAAAATTAGAGGGTTTTTAAGCTAATTATATGTTGATTGTAATTAGTGGAGGGCATGATGATTACCCTAGTCACTAGCCATGCAACCCTATTGTTTATTGTGAAGAACAATTTTTCCATGCATTGGCTCCCCAAAATCCCTCCTCTTACACGGTTTTGAGAAGACAAAACCCATCATGGTTTTTCTATAATTTTTACCTAATAACACTAAAATGTTTTAGTGTATTCATTCATTCCATCATCCAAAAATACAATTCTAGAGAGAGTAAAAATCCTCCTCTTCTTCTCTCAATAAAACCGAAATATTTAAGTGTTTTATAAATATTTTTGGTTCAATTTTCTACTAGATTAATATTATACTAGTACTTATAATATTAATTTGTATTAAGAGAAAGCCTTGGATATAAAGCTTAGGGAGAGATCCTACACTTGGATCTTGTTCTTCCATCTTAGGAAAGCTCAAGAACAAAAGAAAAGGAGATTTCTTTTGTGCCCAATAAAACCGAAATCACCAATGTAAGAACATGATTTCTCCTCTATTTTTCATATTGTTTGCATGCATAAAATCCGTATTTAATTTTATGACAAATTAATTTTGACATATATGAGTATGTTAGTATGTATATAGATCTACATTTCCTTCAATTGGTATCAAGAGCCACGGTTGTTTGCATGCAAATCGGTTAAAAGTTTTTCCGAGTTATAAGAATAACAAATAAAACTTGTAAAATTTGTGTTATTATGAGATATCACGAAATTAATCCATGCATGTTAATATTTCTGATCCTAAAATGTTTTAGGATATTTTGGTTAATTTTTCGGATTTTTATTGTTCATATTATACAATAATGGCATTTAAATATGATTTTATGAGTAAAAATGTCATTTTTGGTCTAAAATTAGCTATGCTTCGAATTTTCCATTGATTTTTGGATATGTTGTCACATATATTATTTTGAGATAACCTGTAAAGTTTCATAATTTTTGGACTTGTTATGCTCGAAAAATGAATTTTTCATTATTAAATTCGGATTTAGGTGAAAAATAGGTTAATATGAGTTAAATTTCGAATCTGGTTATAGAAAATTAATATGTTGTCACATGCAAATTTACAAGATGTATGTAAAATAATTGGCTATAAAGAAGTCTTTCTGCATGATTTATGGATTTTTGAAGAAAAATAGCATAAATAGTGACATTATTAGTGAAAAATTAATAAAACATAATCTATGACTTAGGAAAAACGTCTAATGTTGCATTTTATTATCTTTTTCAGATCTAAAATTGAAAAGTTAGTGAATATAATTTTTCCATGTTTTTATGATTATTTTATTAAAAATCGATAAACCGCAACATTGTTTTTCCGGAAAAATTTCGAAATTTTTAACCTAAGTTTTTGTACATTATGAGTGTCATGGTATTTTTCCAGAATGTTCATGAATTTAAATTTCAAATTTTGAATTTATTTGAAATTTTGTGATTTATTTGAAGTTTATAGCTTATTTTTGTAATTTTTGGTCCATGTATGAACAATTTTATAAAATATGGGTTAATTATGGTCAAATTATTAGTGAAGACTAAATTTTGAGTCCTAAGAGGTTAGGGTAATTAACTTATGCATAAATATGAGTTTATGAATTTTTGTGATTATAAAATGTTGAAATCACGCAAATCCGTAAAAACCGAGTAATATACGATATTGGCTAATTAAAGGCGATTTAGCATAAAATTGAGCATGTTCATACATAATATAATGCTGCATTTTTTCTTTATGATTGTCATAATTTTAATTTATGTAATTTTGAATTATGTAATTTTACTTAGTATGGCCTTAAATTTTAATTGGTATTTCCCGAAATGTATGGGAATAGATTCGGTTGTAATTTTATTGTGATCTCGTATCACCGTTTTGTAATTTAATAGATTTATTTTTATTTTAGTTACAAATGTATAATAGGAAATTATGTAATTTATTATGTAATTTTATTCATTCCGGAGTTCCCAAAGACGGATTTCTTCAAGAATGGCGATACATAAAGACGGTGTTACCTCGAGATGCGTGCCTCAACCGAAGATCAAGGGACCAATGGAGTTGGTTTCCGAATATGTAATAGTTAAATAGTTTTTCTATTTTAGGAAAGGCCATACTAGAATTTATTTATTTTTTATGCTTGCATTTTATTTTATGTCACATGCATCGCTAAATCGCCATAACTAAAACATGCATCCTTATTTTATCGAGTTTATCGACCGTGTCAATTAAAATTATCGTAGTTCACCGCTTTAGTTCACTTAAACGTGATAGATAATAAATTGACATGACCTCTCGCTAAAACAATTAATTGAGACATAGCCTTACCAAATAGTAGAAACCATGAAAACCTATTTCGCGAGGGAGTGCGCTCGGCCCTACCGGGGTACAAACCTTGTTACGTAGGGGAAGTGGGTGATGAATGTTAATCCACCGAATTCATGTTGATAAGGGATGTATCGGCCACACCGTGCCCAAGTTAATGTGGGTTTGGATCATGGACACATTTATTCGAAATTTGGATTGAACTCAACAAAAGTTTTTGATAAGGGATGTATCGGCCCCACCGTGCCCTTGTCGGATGTGTTTTGGGCTAAAGATAATTGTTAATGTAATATTATCGACCAAGAGTTCTAAAAGTAGAATCGATTAAACGTTAATCCACCAAGTTGTATTGATAAAGGATGAATCGGCCCCACCGTGCCTAAGTCGATATGAATTTGGGTCTTGGAATCATTTATCTAGTTGGGTAGAGGTCACTAGAAAAATGCATAAAACTTGTTTAAATCATACATTTTTTACGAGTATTATTAAAACGACAATTGTTTTACTCCTTATATTTTGTTTTGTAGACCACTTCTTTTTCATAACAAATGGCAACACCAACACCAACTCCTAATGCTACACCTCTCGCTAGTTCGTCTTGGCTCCGATCCTTTATGGATCGATGTAAACTTGAAAAGAATGGGTCAAATTTCTCCGAATGGGATGACCAACTCAAATTAGCCACCGAAGGTGACGACAAGCTTCGTTACCTTACCGAGGCCTCTCCACCCGAACCCTCCACTAGGTCCACCGCGGCCACTAGGGAAGCATATGAGGCTTACCAAAAGGAGTCCGCCGCAATGAAAAATGTCTTAATATTTGCGATGGAGGCGGACCTCCAAAGGAGAGCCTTTAAAATGGGCAATGATAATGAGATTTACTCCAAACTTGTGACCATGTTTTCACAAACTCCGCGGATCGTCCAATATGAGGCGGCCGCGGCATTCTTTGATCTCGACTTCAAAGAGGGCCAAAAGGTTAGCCCTCATGTGCTCAAACTCATGGAGCTTGTCGAGACCTTGAAAATTCAAAAGGTTGAAATCCCCAAAGAACTCATCGTAGATAGGATTCTACACTCCTTGTCCAAAGTCAAGGCATATGTGCAATTCCGGGTGAATTTCAACATGCAAGACAAGGATGTGTCTCTTGAGGAGTTGCACAAGTTACTTGTGCAAGCCGAGAGGGACATGGGGTTAAATGTGAACCCTCCCAAGGATGTGCTTAACATAAGCACTAAAAGTAAGGGGAAGTTCAAGAAGAATGGGAGAAAGGGCAAGAAGCAAGCTCCCACATTCACCAAAGCTAAGCCTAATGAAGCTAGCACCTCAAAAGTCAAGAAGGGTCCTCTTGATAAATGCCATTATTGTAATGGCATGGGACATTGGAAAAGAAATTGTTCCAAATACCTTGGTGATATCAAAGCTGGAAAGATCACTCCAGTAGGTAAATGACTAACCTTCTTTTATGTTTCTAAATTCAACTATGGTATTATGATGCAAAGTTGTGATAATGTATCACCCTTTTTATTGTAAATAGGGCCTCCACCAAGCAAAGACAAGGGAAAAGAAAAGCAAGCATGAGAAACCATCAAGAAGCTAGGGATAGCTTTTATGGAGCTTTGCTTTTCATTGTCTTACTTTAATTTATGTTTTGAATCTTTAGAACTTTAAGTTTCCGTGTTCGACATGGAAAGGTATTTTGGATAATGGTTTGTATTTTGGATGATGGTGACTTGGTTTGCAACCCAAGTCACCCGTTTTATCATTTAACCTTTTATGTTCTAAAATTCATCTTTAAATGCTTGCTCTTAGAAACATAAGATCTTTCGCTTAAAGTGATCTAATAGACAAATATAATGACGGGTTTCATTATATGTCCACACGCTTAAGGCGTGTGTATGATCATTTATAAAGTAATTTTGAGTCTATGAACTCTCTTAAAGGAATGTCAATCACCAAGAACACATATGAAATCAATAACTATTAGTCTATCTATGAGATAGTTCTCCTTATACATCAACATCATTAATTTGTGTCTCATAGGCTATCTTTGAATCTATAGTGTATTTATTCTAAAGATAGAGTGGGAGAAAAATGAGGACACAACACACAAGGCAAGATAAAATTGTGTACTTTTGTATATGAAGATCTACGCAAGAGAGAATGATTTGAATGAAGGTATATTTATTTACATAGTATGCCGAATAGATGAGATCTATGGTCTCAAGTTAGTTCTATATGACTAAAGAGACCAAGTGTAATAATCATAAGAGAATATTCTCAAGATAACTACACGAGGAGACCAAAAGAAAGTTTTGGAAGAAAAATGACTAATGTAAAGTCTTAACAAGCTTTTGACTAAGTTTATGAAACATTTGACCAATAGTTTCAACCTTGAGATTTACTTAAGAGCCTAAATGAATCATAGTAACATACTAGTTATGATCGAGTTGCAAAGATTGATATACCGATATCTTCAACGACCAAAGTTTTTAACCACGCAAATGTCATTACTTAACCTCACTATGAAATGGTTAAACCTCCTTCCAATAGGGTATTTCGAAGGACGTATTCTAAATATTATTTATATTTGAATAATGACATTGCTACACATCATTATGATATGTGTGAGTTAGAGATTAATTTTTTAATAAGGTTAAGATGAGACCACTTCAAAATAGGTATTTTGAAGGGATATGATGGGAACATATATGGTTCTATCTTAATAACTTGGCAATGCAATTTATATTTCAATTCTTGAATAAATTTCGATTGAGAAGTCAATTTCGAAATGTGTAGAATTGAGTGGGAGTTAGGAAATTCTCATGTGAAGACATGGAATTTAGTGGGAGCTATCATCCTTGAATGTATAAAACTCATTACTCATTAAAGAATGACGAGCTAATACCTTCTTTCATAAAGAAGCTTTTGAGTTTTCAATTCTGGATGAAAATGGACAATGATGAATCCAATTACATTGAGAGGTATTGGATTTGTATTAAGATATACTCATTGTATCAACATACACATAGGTTATTCATATGAATGAAAATGGGATTACCATTAGCAGTCATGGTAGTTCATTGAACCTAAGAACGGTTGATCTCATGATTATTAGTAACTAATGTTTCCGCCATTAGAATAATCATGTACATGTCCAATTATGAATCATATGCATAAAAGCATGATGATTGATTGGTGAGCCATAATAGAAACGTCATGCATTCTCAAGTAGAATCCGATTAGCGATTTCAATGTTTGACGGAATGCTCTATTGTGTGTCAAGAGGTTGCACATATTATAGAAAACCCGAGCACATATGAGGATTTATGAGAATCCCAATTCTTTCAAGCCTAGAAAGAGAAATGAGAAGTTTTTGGAAAGATGCTTGGTTGAATAAGAGGTTATTCAAAAATCAATCTTTCCTAGTTAAGCTAGGACTTGTGAGAAGTGCTAAGCTAAATAATCTTGTCAATTGTTACAAGATTCTACAAAACATATACCTAGTGCATTGTGTGTGGATGGAGTACTTGATCAGTACAAGTTATATCATTCATCACAAATTCGTTCGTTATGAGATAATCGATAAGAAAGTTCTTTCAAGTTAAAGAACCAAAACCAAGGTCGGGAACCTTGATGTGTACTTGGTAAGATTCATGCTGTGAAAGAGAACATGAATGTAAAGGAAATTGCAAGTGTAATAAGTTTGAACACATGGACACATGGCATGTTAAAACTTCTATTGCAATCAATAAGTGTTTACACTTATGATATACATCACAAGGTTGTAATATGATATTGACTACCCGAGTGTGATGTCGACATTTGTCGTTTGAGTTATTATTAACTCACCCTATACATTGTTATATCCAAACGGGTTGTAGAGACAATTGAACCCCGTTAAAGTGAACATGGATTAACATTGTTTTTGCCCATAGTTACTTATATGAGGTGACGTCTCGAAGTGACTAGAGTGTGATGCGATTGATGGCATGTTCAAGTGCCATAGAGTCATGTGAGATGACTAGTCGATCACATAGGCAGACTGTTAGGAACATTTTATCGGGCCTAATGACCGCTTATAGAGTTCTGGCAAATTTATATAGCCTGGTCGTGGCGAGAGCTACTATAGTATTCAAATGAGTCGATTCTTTTGACTAAAGACTATTCGCCTAAGATGGCACGATTTGATTAACTTTGATTTGTGTTACTACGACCTTCGTAAATGGGGTCAAATGGGCATATTTTGGGTTATGATGGTCAGGCTAGTCGAAGGGAATGAGTGCGATAGGAATTGTCCACCCCTAGTCAGGGTTATAACAATATCTCGGGGCCACTCGAGGAGTAATGAATCGAAATGCGTGGCCACGCTCGGAAAGTATCTATGATAGATAAGTCCGGTCAATCGGTTATTCTCCAGATCGAGGAAACCACTCTCGATATGATCACTTGCAAGTACGACCGAAAGACACCTTGCATTGAGTGGGAGATAGTAATAGGACAAGAGAATTGGTGACGCACACTTGTCGAGGACAAGTGGGAGATTGTTGGAATATGTGTCCTCCGACAATAATGCGATCACGACTATTGATCATGATGATCACATGTTTAAATCTCATTATAAAGAATACAATTGGGAAGTAATATTGTTCTTGTCAACTGGTCAACATATATCGGTAATGATTGCTGACTAGAGTTTGACATTACTGTCGTGCGACGGTGGTGATCAGTTGACCCCCTAGGTCATACCTATAGGGCAACACTCTTAATTGATTATTTAATTAATCGTATAATGTTACGAGTTAATTAAATTACTTGAAAATTGACGGACGATTTTTTGGAAGTAAAATTTACGTATCAAATTGAAATGTGATTAAATGAGATACGGTCCGAGTAATTGAATTGTATCATTACTCGGATGAAATTAATGTTTAAAGAAACAATCGAAATTGAATGAATTATTATAAATACAATCTTTTGTGATTTATAAATGGTAAAATATTTTGGCACAAGTAATTATGAAATTACTAAGTCGATTTTTGTATGTGACGTATTTTTATTAATACGTTGATTTTTAATATGTTAAAAATACATAACAAATTTATGTCACATATGACATGTGACATATTGACAATTGACAAAAATAATATGGAATCCATATTATCAAATGGGCCGAAAATTAGAGGGTTTTTAAGCTAATTATATGTTGATTGTAATTAGTGGAGGGCATGATGATTACCCTAGTCACTAGCCATGCAACCCTATTGTTTATTGTGAAGAACAATTTTTCCATGCATTGGCTCTCCAAAATCCCTCCTCTTACACGGTTTTGAGAAGACAAAACCCATCATGGTTTTTCTATAATTTTTACCTAATAACACTAAAATGTTTTAGTGTATTCATTCATTCCATCATCCAAAAATACAATTCTAGAGAGAGTAAAAATCCTCCTCTTCTTCTCTCAATAAAACCGAAATATTTAAGTGTTTTATAAATATTTTTGGTTCAATTTTCTACTAGATTAATATTATACTAGTACTTATAATATTAATTTGTATTAAGAGAAAGCCTTGAGTATAAAGCTTAGGGAGAGATCCTACACTTGGATCTTGTTCTTCCATCTTAGGAAAGCTCAAGAACAAAAGAAAAGGAGATTTCTTTTGTGCCCAATAAAACCGAAATCACCAATGTAAGAACATGATTTCTCCTCTATTTTTCATATTGTTTGCATGCATAAAATCCGTATTTAATTTTATGACAAATTAATTTCGACATATATGAGTATGTTAGTATGTATATAGATCTACATTTCCTTCATAGGTGACCTTGATTGACCTTGTGGTAAGGCAACCCAAAAATATTTTCTATCAATAAGCTTGAAGTGCTCATTTCAAAAAATTTTGTCACGTGGAAGTAATCTAATGCCAAAGAAACCTCAAATGTTATGAATTGTTGAATGTTGAGAAACTTAAGTTGTTTTGATGGAGGCGTACCACTTCGATGTGCTTTGGTGCGGGATCCATTGAATTGGGCCCCCATACGGTTGTGAATTCGGCCGCCCAGAGACAGAGTGACTATCACCCCGAAAAGCTATTGTCTAGAGGTTAACCGGTTGCCTAATAAGCGATTGGCGAAAGCAAAGGACACTAGCTCGGAAGGGACAAACCCCATCTTAAATTTTTGAAATGTGAAAGTGAAATGAGGACAATTTTGAATACTAGTCATATCCACCCGTTGTGAATAAAGATTTGAGCATTTCATTCCCAAAAAGCCTTTTTGTCAAGCCACTTGGTCGAGCTTGGGACGATCCATGACCTTTACTTTTGTAGAGAATTCGAGACTTGTCATGTCATATGCTACTAGCATCATAGGGATCATCATTCCACCACCATCCGATCGCTCTTGACGAAAGCATTTGGAAATTGAGGACGAAAGTAGTCTAGTTTAACACCATTTGGAGGTGATTTAGTGCCATCCTCTTAGACTTAGTAATTTGTTGAACTAGTATTTGTGAAGGATTACATGCTCTTAAATTTGTTCCTCTTTAGTGCCTCCGCCACTTGATGAGGAAGTGGCTATTCCTTTTTGTAGATGCATCCATTATGTGATTTTGTGTGCTTAATGTTTGGATGTGTCGCCATTTTGGCAAGACCCACCTTGCCTTGCAAGAAGGCATCCTACCTCATGGTTGTCTTGTTGTGAGTTGAAGGGGCGGAGTGAGACCCGCTAATTGTCTCATATCGGCTATATTATTAGGATAGGTTAGTATTGGTCCTAGTCTTTGTCACCTCTTTACTCGGGACGAGCAAAGGTTCGGTTTGGGGATATTTGATGTGACCATAATTAGCGCATATTTAGCCCCCGAATTAGCCTTGTTCCCATGCTTTTTAGTACAAATTTGGGTCATTTCTTATCTTTAGTTCTTTGTTTTGCATATTCTTTGAGATTTTGATCCCTTGGTAGGAAAGGAGTAAGAATCTTGCATTTTCATGGCAAAACAAGACTAAATTGATCGAATTCAATGACCAAGCATCAAGGAGAGACAAGATTAGAAGGCCTTTGTACATATGATAGTAGATGAGCAATGTTGAGAAAGGATCCTTGAGTCCCCAAGGAAATCCCCAAGGATTTCGTGAAGAAAAGGGAAGAAAAAAAGAAGAATTTGTGCTGAGCTAAAATCCGAGCGGATTGTCTCCAATCCGCCCGTCTCCTCACAGCACAATCCGAGCGGTTTCCTCCAAAAACGCTCGGATTGCACCGCCAGAATCCGCCCAGATTCCCTCGAATCCGCCCGTCTTCCACCACCAGAATCCGCCCGTCCCGACCCCAATACGCACGGATTCCAGCACAGCGCGATTTCCTCTTCTTCAAGTTAAAAAGAAAGAAGCCCTTCCTTCGGAAAATACCGGCTCCTCCCTGCTCAATCTAAAAAGTGTAATTACTAGTTTAGCCCTTAGTTAACCTTAATACATCCACCTAATTTCCACTATAAATACCCCATTTGTAATAATCCTTTGAATCAATCCTCTTAGCTAGAAAAATCCTTCCTTAGATTAGATTAGGAGTAGATTAGAATAGATTACTCTTTAATCTTTCCACAAATTACACATTAATCTTTCCATAATTCTTGTTCAAGTTTATTATTGGATAATTGAAGATTATTGGGTTATTATTGGGAGATTGACAACCTTCCATCAATCATCAAGTTCTTCTATTACTCTTTGCTTTATTATTTGGATCATCTTAAGTTGGTATAATTCCTTTACTCTTTAATCTTTATTGTTCATTTCTTCATTCTATTATCATATTTATACTTGTTGTGATGATTGACATCCTTATTAACATGTTAAACTTGATAATGAGTGAGTAGTCCTTTAGCTAGGATTAGTGGGTAATTAAGGGAAACCAACATGGGATTGATTCATGCTTAATCTAATATGTTCACATGATTAAATTGCTTGCTTGTTGTGATGTCAACTTTATGCACATGTTATGTTTGATGAAATGCTAAGCCTATGTATCCTTGCATTTACAACCATCTCTTATCTACTCAACTTGACTTGTAAGATATAACCCAACTCGAGTCTTGTTAGATCATGCATAGAAGTTGAATAGGAGGAAAGTAAGTCGCCTTGTAGGTGTTGTACAATCTAATCGATTCGGCTCCGGGACCCAACCCTTCCTATGAACCGTAAGACATAAACCAACTCGGTTCCCCCACAACACTAATTGCTTGCATATAATTGTAAACATGTTTGTATGATCAAAACCATGAATCCCCTATGACCCCATGATATCCTAGCATCTTTAACCATTTGTTTACATCTTTTCTTTTATTGATTGTTTTAATTTATTTCTTTTATTAGTCTAGGACACAACTACAAACCCAAACAAATCGTGACACTAGCATAAATTGAGATAGATAGACTTAGAACCCAAAGCACACCGTCCCATGGATCGACCTCGACTTACCGCTAACTAGTAGTTTGTTGAGTATTATAAATGTGTTTGATTGGATGAGTGACGACATCAACCGGATCATATGTACATGTGATAAATATATACAAGTTATGCAAACTAAACTATACTACATGATGCATGCTTTCTATTGTTTGGAGAGCTAATTTAGATTAATTCGCATTCCTTGTTATTGAACTTCCCCAAACCGGACAAAACACTATTGCTAGTGCAAAAAGAAAGGGAAGTTCATTCACAAGGCATGAAATGCAATGCATGAATGATGATTGTCATTTTGGATTCTTGTAGTGGGAGCAAAAAGATAAACACCTCAATGTGACCGAGGTGGGAGTCCTTTGAGTGGTGCTACGACTCCAAACTCAAAACTACCAAGAGTCCAAAATGACTCTCAAAGTGGTGTAAGTTAGAAACTATACAGGTTATGGAAACATGAGATAAAAACAAAGCAAAAAGAGGGGTAGGAGAGTTAGAATGGAATAGGTTGGTACTAGAATAAGTGATAAACCCCGCATTGTAGTGCCCTCCTTCATGCTTTGTCAACCATCAATTATCACTCATCGTGACATCATCATCATCATCTACGTCCATGGAACCGGAGGTTTCACCATCATTCTCTTCACTTGAACTTTGCTCTTCTTCCTCATCATCTTGGTAAGACCCACTATCTTCCCCGCTCTCATAATCAACTTCCTCCTCTCTCCTTGCATTCCTTTCTTCATCTTGAGAAGCATTAGGAAAGAACACTTTCCTATCCACCCAATCGGGCAAAGAACTCGAAGGATCAAGGAGTCCTTGCTTAGCAAGATGGTAGAGGGGTGGATATTGGGCGTAATATGCATTCACCCAGTCATTGTGAGCTTCTTTATGCATGTGTTGCATTAGTTGGGTCAAGTAGTCATTGCCCGCCATAGCACCATTAGCTTTGAACTCTTGGTAGGCAAAGGGATAAGGTGGTGTAACAATGGAGGAGGAGGGTTCTTCTCTTGGTTGTTGTTTTTATTTGATGATGGTCTCGGCTTGCTCGGAAACGGGGATGAGGTAGTTGGTCCGGTGGGTGGAGATGCGACAAATCTTACTTGGTAAGAAAATGCACTTGGCATCTTTGATGAGCCACTCATATTTATGATCCAAGTTATCATGCTTGATCCATTGAAACTTGTGAATCATGCTGCTCATGTCAAGAAGGTGGCTCCCTTTAACCGATTTATGAGGGGTAATATCCGTATAAGACCCTCTAAATATAGGACTATAACGTAAATTTAACATGTGAAAAATGGTCATAAACGAAAAACAACAATGAAACGATAAAGATAAAGAATCAACCTCGGGTCCTTTTTAGTGCGGCGTAAAGAACAGAAATCAACAGAGATTTCCTCCTAATCGTTGCACCCAAGACCGTCTGAGACTATGCCCTTGTGCTAGAAATGCTCTCTAATTGACTTGCAATATTGAGAGAGCTATTGTGAGGTTTTACCGATGTGAGATCTAGGTTTCAGAGAAATGATCTCCAAAACCCTAGTTTTTCGTAAATGAAAATGTCTAGGTCAAAAGGAGAGAGCCTCTCCTTTTGTTGCCTCGAATCCGCGGTCATGAGAGGAGGGAGTGGGCTTTCCACTTTCTCCTCATTTAACTTGTGATCCGTCTGATCCGACCCGTCTCGCTAAAATGTATATGACGCGGTTTATATTATAAATCGTCACGGTTATCGTCAACTAATAACACGGGTTAGTTGAAGTATTAATACATGTCCGACAAAAAACGATATTGTATAATTTATTCAATATACATTAATTAAATATAATCGTTTATATTTAATTTACGAATTAACTGTTTAATTCGCCTTAGCCCATTTTATTTAATCCGTATTAAATATAATATCTCAACATCACATTTTGACTAATTACTAGTCAAATAACTCGACTAACTAGTCAAATTTGCATCAACATGACTTGTATTTTCATATCTCTCAAACGTATCCTATAGGTGTGACTTTTAGGGACCAATTGATCACCGCCATCATTATGACAATAACGTCAAACTTATCTAGCAAGCCAACCGTTATTGATAAACGTGGATCAACTGATAATAATACCAAAAGTATGCCCTTTGATTCTTTTAGAGATTTATAAGTCCTTGCACTAACTGTTAAGGACACCAACCCCAACAAGCTCCCACTTGTCCGTACAAGTGTATGTGCAATGACGTTATCCACACTAACTGGAGGACACAACTCCAACAAACTCCCACTTGTCCGTACAAGTGTATGTGCATTAACCGATTCTCATATTCATTTAAAATTTCTCCCACTCAATGTAAAACAATTTGCGGATCCGGATCCGCAAAGGTCGTATTTTACAATCGATTATCAAGAGTGGTTTCCCGACTAGAGAGTAACTTAACGATAAAACGAATCCGTGTCCGAGCATGGCCATGCATTTAGTGGCCCCGAAAATATCGAGTACACGATAAAGGCTGAATATTTTCTTCAACTCGACTCCTTCCGATCTAAGCACGACATGAAATGACCCAGAATAAATCTACTTGGCCCCCTGTTACGGATGACCGTGAGAAAGAAACCAAAGTCACCCAAAATCCAGTAGTCTCAAGAGACAACGGTCGATAGTCAAAAGAATCGACTCTTAGGATCACCATGGAGGTCCTATCCACGACCGGGCAGCGAATGTTATAAAACATTTAGGACTCCACGTTGATGTCACAATGGTGTCCTACGAGATATCCGTATAACTCGCCTCTGTGATTGGTCGATCAACCGGTTGACTTATGGATCGTTGAACCCACCATCAACCAACGTCACAAAATAATTGCCGGGTTATCGGCTCATGTGGGCAATTAAGGACTAAAAATATAATGTTTGTTCAGTTCACTTTGTGGTGTTCAAAAATTGTCGTATAACTCCACATGAAAAACAAAATATATAAATATCAAAACGATGATGTCGTATAGAGTACAAAAGAGAATGAATCTAATCCATAACAAAGTACTACAACTTAGGAACACGTTTAATTCCCATGGAATTAACGTGCCCTCCTCTCAATCATGCTTATCTTGTCGTAATGGTTTAGTGAGAGGATCTACTATATTATCATCTGTAGCAATCTTTTCTATCACTACTTCCTTTTGCTCCACGTAATCTCGGATTAGATGAGCTTTCCGTTGTACATGTCTAGACTTGTTGCTAGACTTTGGCTCCTTAGCTTGGAAGATGGCACCACTATTGTCGCAATAGATGGTGATCGGGTCATTCGAACTAGGCACTATCGATAGTCCATGTAAGAATTGACGCATCCATATCGCTTCCTTTGTAGCTTCGGAGACGCGGCATAGTACTCGGACTCGATCGTAGAATCTGCTTTAAACTCTTCCATCTGCAGCGCATTAAGAGTAAATACGAATCCAGTGAGATTTCGAGTCATCTCGATCCGTTTGGAAGCTAGCATCTTATTGCGCATAGCTTTTGAGGGCCTCCATAAGTCAATGCCCAATCTTTAGTCCTCCGTAGGTACTTAAGAATGTTCTTGACACCAGCCAATGTGATTCACCTGGATCTTTGTTGGAATCGACTTGTCATACTCAATGCATATGCCACGTCGGGACGTGTGCATATCATAGCATACATGATTGATCCTATAGCCGAAGCATAAAGAATCCGTGTCATGCGCTCTTTCTCTTCCGGTGTCTCTGGTGACTGAGACTTGCTCAAATGCACCCCTGGAGCCATAGGAAGAAACCCCTTTTTGGAGTTAGTCATGCTGAATCTCTCTAGGACTTTGTCTATGTAAGACTCCTGACTGAGAGATAACATCCGACGTGATCTATCTCGATAGATACGGATGCCCAAAATTCTTTGCGCCTCACCCAGATCTTTCATCTGGAAATGGTTCTTCAACCATACTTTCACCGAAGTTAAGAGAGGTATGTCATTCCCAATCAGGAGTATGTCGTCAACATACAATATTAGGAAAACAATCTTGCTCCCACTCGACTTGATATATAGACATGGTTCCTCGACCGATCGAGTAAATCCATTTTCTTTTATCACTTGGTCGAAGCGATGATTCCAACTCCTTGATGCTTGCTTAAGTCCATAAATGGAACGCTTAAGCTTGCACACTTTCTTAGGATGTTCTGGATCGATGAAACCTTCGGGTTGTACCATGTACAACTCTTCCTCCAAAAAACCGTTTAAGAAGGCGGTTTTCACGTCCATTTGCCAAACTTCATAATCATGAAAAGCGGCAATCGCTAAGATAATCCGAATGGATCGCAGCATGACTACGGGTGCAAAAATCTCATCGTAGTGCAAACCTGGCACTTGTGTGAAACCTTTAGCAACTAGTCGTGCTTTGTAGATATCTTGTTGACCTTCCACAGAGTGCTTAATCTTGTAAAGCCATTTGCATTGAAGGGGACGAACCTTAGCAGGTAAGTCAACAAGATCCCACACGTTGTTCTCATACATGGAGTCCATCTCGGATTGCATGGCCTCAAGCCATAGCTTTGAGTCAGAACTAGTCATGGCACCTTTATAGGTTGCGGGTTCACTACTCGTTAAGAGTAGAATGTCATCTATGTCATGTTCCTCGACCATACCAATGTATCTGTCCGGAGGAATAGAGACTCTTCCCGACCTCCTAGGTTCCTCGAATATTCACCGCAGGGGGATTGAAGGAATCGGTTCCTCCAATGGTTGCTCGGTGTTTGGTTCCGGAATCTCCGACAGGTCGAAGGTTCTATCACTCTTTGCATTCTCGAGAAATTCCTTCTCTAAGAATGTCGCACTAGCCGAAACAAAAACACGTTGTTCGGTTGGCGAATAGAAGTAATGACCAAGTGTTCCTTTAGGATAACCTATAAAGTATGTCTTGACCGATCGTGGGCCGGGCTTATCCTCGTGTCTCCACTTGACATAAGCCTCGCAGCCCCAAACCCGTATAAAGGACAAGTTGGGGACCGTTCCTTCCATAGTTCATATGGTGTCTTGTCAACGACTTTAGACGGACTTGATTAAGTATTAGAGCAGTGACGAGAAGAGCATAACCCCATAATGAATCGGGTAATACCGTGTGACTCATCATGGATCGAACCATATCAAGTAGAGTTCGATTTCTCCGTTCGGACACACCATTCAACCGAGGTGTTCCAGTGGAGTTAAGCTGTAGGGCAATCCCACAATCTTTAAGGTGTTGATCAAACTCGTGAGAAAGATACTCGCCACCACGATCAACGCAGTTTCTACCCAAGAACATTCTTTGAATTTCTCAAAGGATTCACTTTTGTGCTTCATTAAGTAGACATAGCCATATCTACTTAAATCGTCCGTGAAAGTGATGAAATATCTATAGCCTTCTCGTGCGGTGATTGACATAGGTCCACATACATCCGTGTGTATGAGTCCTAATAGGTCGGCAGCGCATTCCAACACCTTTGAAGGAAATCCGAGTCATCTTACCGATGAGACATGATTCACACGTGCCAAATGATTGAAAATCAAAGGCCGAGATAGCTCCATTCTTTATGAGCTGTTTTTTGCGTTTCTCATTAATGTGTCCCATGCGGCGATGCCATGATACGTTTGATCTTTGTCACCAACCTTTAACTTTTTATTCATTACGTGTAATATTTATTTGATCTAAAACATAAATTCCATTCATGGAGACTGCCTTGCCATAAATCATATTGTGTAATGAGAAAATGCAAGAATTATTCTCTATTACAAATGAAAATCCAAGTTTGTCAAGTGCAGAAACAGAAATAATGTTTTTAGAAAGACTGGGTACATAATAGCATTATATAAAAATAACTCAAATCCGCTAGGAAGCACGGCAGCCACTCGTGCTCCATTCCCGACACGCAGTCCACCTCACCCTTTACGAGGGGTTCGATGTTTGAGCCCCCGCACATGATTACACGCTAGTACCCAAGTTCCGTAACTTGCGTGGTTAATCTCAATCATATGAATAAAAGTAGAAGAGGAAGAAGACATACCAACAAAGGTTTAACACGACCGCCTTTATGTCCTCATGGTATACGGGACATGTACGCCTCCAATGCCCAATCTTGTGGCAATGGTGACACTCCATGTTACCATCCTTGCTCTTTGTCGCGCCTGATGAGTTGCTCGACTCACCAGGACCACTCTTACCTGAACCCGACTTCTTAAACTTCGCCTTACCTACCTAGGTCTCGCTTTAGCTTTGCCCTTACCCTTGCCTTTGTTTGACACAACGAGAACATCTTTTCATGCTCCCACCGAACTTCATGTCCTTCTCGGTGCATTTTCATGGGGAGTTTTCTTCAAATCATTCATATAGTAATTCGCTCTAAAGAGCGCAAAACCATCGTGGAGTGAATGAAGCATGCGGTCAATCACAATGTTCTCACCGATTTTACAATCAAACGTCTCTCCGAGACATTCTCAATCATGCTGAGAATGTGTGGGCTAACTGGTTGGCCCTTCTGGAGTCTCGCATCAAAGAAGCGAGTGGTATGCTCGTAGGTCACGATTCTCGGTGCTTTCGAGAATTCCTTAGTGAGCGTGGTGAAAATCTTGTTTGCACCATGGGCTATGAAGCGTTTCCGCAAATTGGGTTCCATTGCAAAAATGAGTACGTTTTTAATCGCACCCGCTTCCATACGAAATCGTTAAACTTGCGATCTCATTAGCTCTAAATGTGGGACCTTTGGTTTGGCGGGATGGGCTCAATTAGATATTTGAGCTTTCCGTCGGCCAGCGGCAGATTCCGTAATGCCGCCTCCCGGTCCGCGAAGTTTGATCCATCATTCTTCAGATCGAGTGACATCCGATTCATGAAGATCCGAAGCCAGGACTCACGGTCCAATGTGGCACTTGGCATTGGGTCGTTAGTTGGACCAGCCATTTCGTTATAGCGGTTTAAAAGTTCGTGTTCTACACTTTGAAAAAGAAAGAAAAACAAAAACGAAATAAGCAACTCATCGAGGTGATTTAAGTCTATTAAATTTATATTAACGTGTAGACTCAAGCACTTGCATAATTGATCTCCCTCAAGAACAATACAAGTGATCCCAAGACTCAATTTCTGTAAATTGATAAGCCAACTGTTTAGCTAATTCTTCCGTAAGAACTCTTGGTCGATAGATTTCCGTAAATCCTATCTATAGTCCACCATGATCACAGGATCGTTTGTGACCATAGTGTTGAGATAAAATAGGTCAATCGGTTCCAACTTACCCGACGTAGAAGGGGTCATATTATGCCTACCGACGAAGAAGGGACTCATTGGAGTTTGACCTATAAAGACCGTTCTCAATTTTGGTTTATACGAGGAAGATCCCATCAACTTAATTATAATTCATATTAAGTGAACGAATAACTAGCGTCTGCGTGAATGAATTAATTTAGGTGATGGCTTAGCATAGATCGTGTGACATGAGAATGTCAAAGAAAACTAACTCGTGACCTCTATGTATATGTGTCGGTTTTCATGCAATAAATAGGTGGTTTGGTTTTTAGGCGGAATATGATGCATATTATCGTTGCGAAAAATAAATAAAAGAATGCAATACGTAAATAAAAATTCCTAGTGTGGCCTATCCTAATAAAAAGAACATAAAACAACTTTGGAATCCACCGTTGGACCCGAGAAGCTTGTCTTGATGTTCCATCTTAATCCATGTAGCGGGAGTGAGCATCCGGTCTCCATCTTTGGTCTTCTCAAAAATTACAATTAAAATTACAAAATATAAACCTATTTACATTCTAATTAAAAACTGTAATTACAAGTGAAAAATCCAAAACGGAGATACAAGATCTCAAAATACAACCAAGACCGTGTTCCATCATTACGGTAACACGTTCCACTAAGGCCACACTAAGTTACAACCGTTTGTAAAATAAATAAATACGTAATAAAAAGCATTCACGGCATTCAAAACAACGATAAAAGAAAATGCATCAACTAAAACAAATTCATTCGTGACATAATTCCGTAATTATGTTAAATTTATCCAAACCACCTTTTAATGATTAAAATTCATGTGATAAAACCGCTTCTATCAATTTAATTTTAATCTAATACAATCCGTTACTTTAAATACGCTTTAAAATAACTTAATGGTACGTGTGTGAACCGTTTCACAATCATAGCGAGTGTACAATATCCGTATAAAGTACATATTAAGGCCAAAAGAAAATTTAAAGCAAAAAGAATAAATTTTCAAAGTTTTCAGGACATTAGTGCTCGTTCGATCGATGAATCGCTAGTCGATCGAGTGGATTGCCAAACAGAAAGTGCTCGATCGATAAAAGCGGTGGTCGATCGAGTACTTTTATCAAGCAAATTTGATCGATGAGGACATCTCGATCGAAGCGATCAGTTTTAAAGTGGTCGATCGAGTGCAACAAGGACTCGATCGAGTAAAAACAAGACAGAAAAACCACTCGATCGATTAAAAACTTGCTCGATCGAGTACAAAAGTTTCTGGAAATGCAAAACCCTCGTGAAACAGTTTGTCAAAACAAAACTTATTGCAATTATGATCAAAACCTTGTAAAATTAAATCAACAAATTGCAAAACATTAACATATTGCTATAATGATCGTGTAAAACAACAATATGCAACGGACAATAACCGTATCAGCCGTGTAAACACAAGACACGGTTTTAAAACCGCATGAAATGCGTGAGAATTATCACTGCCGCGCACGGATTTTTAGACAAAACAAAAATCGTTTCAAAATCGATTTATGAAAAATCACAAAGAAAATTTACGTGGCCTCTCTCTGATACCACTTGAGGGGTAATATCCGTATAAGACCCTCTAAATATAGGACTATAACGTAAATTTAACATGTGAAAAATGGTCATAAACGAAAAACAACAATGAAACGATAAAGATAAAGAATCAACCTCGGGTCCTTTTTAGTGCGGCGTAAAGAACAGAAATCAACAGAGATTTCCTCCTAATCGTTGCACCCAAGACCGTCTGAGACTATGCCCTTGTGCTAGAAATGCTCTCTAATTGACTTGCAATATTGAGAGAGCTATTGTGAGGTTTTACCGATGTGAGATCTAGGTTTCAGAGAGAAATGATCTCCAAAACCCTAGTTTTTCTGTAAATGAAAATGTCTAGGTCAAAAGGAGAGAGAGCCTCTCCTTTTGTTGCCTCGGTCCGCGGGTCATGAGAGGAGGGAGTGGGCTTTCCACTTTCTCCTCATTTAACTCGTGATCCGTCTGATCCGACCCGTCTCGCTAAAATGTATATGACGCGGTTTATATTATAAATCGTCATCGGTTATCGGCTATTAAAACATCAACTAATAACACGGGTTAGTTGAAGTATTAATACATGTCCGACAAAAAACGATATTGTATAATTTATTCAATATACATTAATTAAATATAATCGTTTATATTTAATTTACGAATTAACTGTTTAATTCGCCTTAGCCCATTTTATTTAATCTGTATTAAATATAATATCTCAACATCACATTTTGACTAATTACTAGTCAAATAACTCGGACTAACTGGTTAGTCAAATTTGGCATCAACATGACTGTATTTTCATACTGTCACATCTCTCAAACGTATCCTATAGGTGTGACTTTTAGGGACCAGTTGATCACCGCCATATGTATGACAATAACGTCAAACTTATCTAGCAAGCCAACCGTTATTGATAAACGTGGATCAACTGATAATAATACCAAAAGTATGCCCTTTGATTCTTTTAGAGATTTATAAGTCCTTGCACTAACTGTTAAGGACACCAACCCCAACAATTTATAGGTGTTATCCTTATTTAAATCCGGGTTAAAATGTCTTGCCAACCTCGTCACCATGCCTCCATTAACAATAAAGGCCACACCATCCTTCCCATTCTCAATATCCAACCATCTTTTTATCAATAGTTTAAGAACATTATAATCACTCATGGGTTTCCCACCAACATTCAAGAAAGACTCAAGGTAAACAAAGACTAATTCCGTCAAGTGATTGGCTTCTTTCCTACTAATCAAAGTGTTTGCCACGAACTTGTGCCAATACCTTATAACCAGATGATGAATGTACAAGGCATGACACTCTTTGAAAGTAGTGAACTTACGACCGGAGATAGCTAGCCAAATTGGTTCGACATCAAATTCCAATGGTTTCTTTGTGAACCGGTCATGGTTCTTAAGCCCAAATACTTCACCAAATTCATCTTTGTGCATCGTTCTAGTCTTGTTTTCGAGACGGAATTCTACATAATTTAGAGTCTCAATCTTATACTCCCTCAAAAAGCTAATGAACTCCAAAGTCAAGGAGGGGTATGTCAATTCATTCATTTCAAAGAGGGTTGCTAACCCCATGGAATCGAAAAATGCCTTTGTTTGTTCAAGGACATCCAATTTTCTCAAAGCATCTTGACATACAAATTTTGTAGCTAGAATCTTTTTCTTGGCAAGGGATTCGAATGTAAGCCTATGCTTATCGGATAATAAAGTTACCTCCGGATAGTTCTTCAATTGTTCCACTTCCGGGATAGAGTTAGTAGCTTCCTCAATAGCATTGTTGGTTGAAGTAGTTGCTCCCTTTGTACCAAGACCATTGCTTTGGATGCTAGAGCTTGTTGTCTTTTAGACAATGTTGGTGTTTTTGTTGCCTTGATTCCTCCCTTGGTCCTTGCCATTGCTTTTCTTGTATCAACACACCAAGTAAATGCTTGAATGCTTCTTTCTTCAAGTTACAAAAACATGCCCAATCAATTTGGGGTTTTTCGAAATTTCACCAAACCCTTGAGAAATTGTTTGGTTTTTTGAAGAAATTGTTGTTTGAATGGTCTTATGTTGATGAAGGAGTGATTTGTTTTGTTTTGAGCAAGTTTGGACTTGATTTAGGTGAATTTGGATGAGAGATTGTTGTTTTTGGATGAGGGTTTGAAGGTTGAAATGAGGGAAATAATGGTGTTTGTATTTGAATGAAGTGAAATGAAATGAAGAAGGTGGTTTTTGGTCCCGTGTTTGGTGATATAACAGGTCGGGACGGGCGACTCAAGGGCAAGTTATGCTGATTTTTGGGCAGTGGAAAATCAATTTTCTGGAGGGCTCTAGAGACGGGTGTCTCAAGAACAGGTCGGGCGGATTTTCAGCTTGCTCGCTCGACTTGAGCTGGAGACGGGCAGATTGTATTCCAGTGCAAATTTTACAATAGAGAACCCTCCAGTCCCCACGACTTAAGCTGAGGTCGGTCGGATTGAGCATTGGCTCGCTCGACTTGAGCTCGGCTCGGGCAGATTCTTTCACAGAGCAGATTCCACTTTACAGCCCTTTCCCAGTCCCCAGGAGCTCAGGTCTGCTCATGGGGGTCTTCACCCCGTGTGATTTATTCTTCTTTTTCTCCTTCAATTCTTCTTGGGTAGCATTACAAAGGCTTGGCTAGCCTAGGCATGTGCTTCCCCACACTTGATCATCAAACACTACACATTTGAAACACATTAAAATCCCTCCCTCACTTCCTCTCATGTTACACAAATCCGTCAAACAAAGCATGTAAAATGCAATGCAAAAATGAGTAATGTACAAGTTAAATGAAATGCAAGTTAAGAGGTTAGAATATTTACAAATGTTGGTTTAGGGAGGACTCCACCAAACTCTCCTTCTTTTCAGAGGTGTCAAGGACGCAAAGCCAAGGTGTTGTTGATGTTGCTCAACACCTTGTAGAAGTAGTCAAAGGCTTGTTCATTCTCATGGTAAGGGTTTTGTATAGACCCTTGCACATTGTTGTCTTCATTGTCGTAGTCCGAGTCAAAGTGTTGACAAGGATCCATCAAGACTTGGTCTAGAGTCATAGCATTCCCAATATAGGGATTAACCAATCCCTCAAATTCATCGTCCCATAGACCTTAAACTTCATTTTCTTTCTCTCCTATGTAGGGTGGATCATGAGTTGATGAGAGCAACTCTCCTTCATTGTTATCATGGCCAATGAGGCCTTCATCAAAACTTGTCATGGGTGAGCTTTTTAAGCTCTCATTCTTGTTGTGAAAATTTCCATGCTCTCCGAATAGAGCCATCTCAACATCATCAATATTTTTCTTCCAATTGGGCGGTGTGTCTTTGCCCTTTTCTTTGAGATTTCCATCTTTCCCTTATTATTTGAATGGAGATTCCATCTTCTTCTTTTCACCCTTCCAAGTATAGTGATCAACCATAAAATATGGCTCAAAGGTTGAAGGTGATTGTCTCATCACCTACTTCAAGTGTGAGCTCTCCATGTTTTACATCGATCACCGCTCCGGCGGTGTGTAGGAACGGTCTTCCTAGAATGATTGGAATGTTGGAATCCTCCTCCATATCAATAATGACAAAGTCCACCGGTATGAAAAACTTTCCAACTCTCACGGGTACATCTTCCCATACTCCTAGTGGTTTCTTTGTTGAACGATCCGCCATTTGTAAGGTCATGTTGGTGCACTTGAGCTCTCCCACTCCTAGTCTTTCACATACCGAGTATGGCATGACACTCACACTTGCACCTAGATCACATAGTGCCTTGTTGATTGTGGTATCACCAATGGTGCATGGAATGGAGAAACTTCCCGGATCTTTGAGCTTTGGAGGGGAACTCCCTTGTAGAATTGCACTACTCACCTTTGTAAAGGCAATGGTCTCTAACTTTCGAATGGACTTCTTCTTGGTAAGGATATCTTTCGTGTACTTTCCATAGGCCGGAACATGATGAATTAGCTCCGTGAATGGTATAGGCACTTCTAAGTTCTTCACAATCTCCATGAACTTTCCAAGTTGCTCATCAAACTTGGGCTTAGCTTGACGACTTGGGAATGGAAGTCTAATCACAATAGGCTCTTTCTCAATTTCTTTAGCCTTCTCTTCATTTCTCTTCTTTGATGAGTCATTGGTTGTTGTCTCTACCACCTTAGGATTTCTCCTTAGTGGTTCAATCACATCACTTTGCTTATCATTTTCCTCGACAATACCTTATTCAATCGGCATCTTTGGTCCCTCATATTTAGTACCACTCCTCAAGTGGATAGCATTAATAGTCTCATGTCTTGTGGGAGGATTACCTTGAGGAGGTAATTGTCCTTTTTTTCTTTGGGAGCTAGATGAGGCCAATTGAGACAATTGAACTCCAAAATTTTGGTGTGAGCAAGGATATTGTTGATGGTGGTTTCTTTGGCTTGACTATCCCTTTGCATTTGAGCAAAGAAATCTTGTTGGCTCTTTTTCATTTGGAGGACCGCTTTTTGGACATCAAAGGCTTGGTCATTGGGTTGATTGTAGTATGGTCTTTGTGTAGGATTTCTCATTGGAGGTGGTGTGTATGTGGGTTGAGGGTTTTGGACATTTTGGCTTTTGTATGAGAGGTTTAGATGGAATTTTGTATTCTCATTATAGTAGTTGGAGTAAGGGGTGTCATTCTTGTATGCTTGGAAAACATTTACTTGTTCATTTGTTCCCCTACATTCATTTTGATCATGTCCCAAGGTTCCATAACTTTCACATACTCCATTTGGGATTGAGGATGATGCCATCATAGCAATGACATGTTGTTTAGGTGATTTGGAAGCTTCATCAAGCTTAGCCATGGCCTTCTCAAACTTCAAGTTGAAGGTGTCGATATGAGCACTTAGTTGAGCACCCAATTGTGTGATGGAATCCACCTCGTGCTTTCCTCCAATAGTGGCCTTTCGTGGCCTAATATATTGGAAATTATGAACCGCCATCTCTTCGATTTTGGCCCATGTTTGGTTGTCATCAACCTCGGTGAACCTCCCATTGGACCCCATATTAAGCACATTTTATGGTTCTTCATATAAGCCGTTCCAAAATTGTTGAACAACGAACCACTCACTAAGTCCATAGTGTGGACAAGAGCGACAAGTATCCTTAAATCTCTCTCATGCTTCATATAATGATTCCTCATCCCTTTGCTTGAACCCAGTGATTTGGGCTCTCAACATGTTGGTCTTCTCTGGAGGATAGAACTTCTTGTAGAAGGCAAGTGCTAACTTCTTCCATGAATCAATACCAAGGGTAGCCTTGTCTAGGCTCTTCAACCATTGCTTTGCTGCTCCGATCAAGGAAAAAGGAAACAACACCCATCGAATTTGGTCTTGGGTAACTCCGATTTAAGAAATAGCATCACAATAGTCACAAAAAGTCTCCATGAGTAGATGAGGATCTTCACTAGGCATCCCTCCAAATTGTCTTCTCTCAACTAGTTTTATGAATGCGGATTTGGCAATGAAATTACCGGTTAAGTGAGGTGGTGTTGGAGCACCATTTGGTAGGTTCTCCTCGGTTGGTGCGAAATGAGATGAAAATTTAGGCATTGTGGGTTGAGTTTGTGGTTGGTTTTGAATTGGGTTCTCCTCTCCTTCTCTTTCAAAAGGGTTGGTAAACACAACACTATCCGATTGGATAACACCGATATCCACAAGTTCTTCAATACCCAAAATTGTTGAAGCCCCTCTAGCGGTTCTTCTAAGATTGGTCAAGGTTCTTTCAATTTCGAGATATAGGCAAAGGTCTACCTTGTGATCTCGTAGACATGCAAAAAAGCAAACAACTAGAAAACAATTAAAACTACCTTGAGGAGTTTGACTTTCCCAAGGTTAAAAAAGACACAACTAAAAACAACAAAAGACAAAAATTCAATTAAACACCATCCCCGACAACGGCGACATTTTTGGTGTGGTTCGAAAGTTTGTCGCCTAAGTCAACCAAGCAAAACAATATTTATAACTAAACAAACTACTCTTAGTAGAGTGGTAAGTAAAGGTCGGATCCCAAAGTACGGGTATTGAATTATCTTATCGGTTGTAGAAAGCTATGTCTTTGGGTGTCACAAATTGGGTTAAGATTTGGGGTAACAAGCTACATTACTATAACAATGAAATGTAAAGAAATAAAAGTAAAACAAGCAAGTAAAGTGGGGATTTGTAAACAATAGATTAAGGTATTAGGGTGTCATTGGTTCATAGGAGATTCATGGTGGAGATCATACAAATATGTTTACATAGTTGCAAGAAAATTATTGTTGTAGTGGAATCGAGTTAATTTATGTCTTACGATTCATAGGAAGATTTGGGTCCCGGAGCCGAGTCATCTAGATTGTACAATACCTACAAGTCGACTTACTTTCTTCCTATTCACTTCTATGCATGGTTTAACAAGATTCGAGTTAGTTTATATCTTACAAGTCTTGTTGAATAGATAAGAGACGAATAAATGCAAGGTTTCATAGTCTAAAATTTTATCAAGCATAACATGTGCATAGGTTAACACTACAACAAGCAAGAAATCTTATGATAACATATTAGATTAAGTATGAATCTACCCCCATGTTATAGTTCCCCTAATTGCCCATTAACCCTAGCTAGGAGACTACTCACTCATGACTATGGTAAACATGCTAATGAAGGTGTCAATCACATTAGCAAAGTTAAACATGGTAAATGAGTAAACTAATAATTAGGCAAGGGTAAAAAGGATTATACCAACTTTAGGATGATCCAAATAATATGAAAAGAATAATAGAAGATTACTTGATGAATGATGAAGAGTTGTCAAGTCTTCAATAAACCCAATAATTATCAAATTACCCAACTAAACTAAGAACACTTGAAGGATTAAAGAGGAATTAAGATTTGATTAATATTGGATTAAGAAAATACAACTTGATTAATACTAAATTCTAACTTGGTAAACTTGGTTCTTAATCCCCTAACACAATGAGGTATTTATGCTAAGTACAAGTATTAGGGTAACTAAGGGCTTAAATAACGATTAAATCCCTAAGAAGATGATTAGTGCTTTGCAAGTTCTAGAGAGAGTCATACGGATTGTCATTGAAGCAATCTCGTGCTGCCCAAGGATCCGCTCGTCCTGAGCTCGGGATGCCCGGATCGTGGCCTGAGACGCCCTGATTAAGGGTGGAGTCACTCGACCTGGGCTCGGGACGCCCGGATCTTTGCTCAACTCTTCTTCTTCTTCTTCTTCTTCTTCTTCTTCTTCTTCTTCTTCTTCTTCTTCTTCTTCTTCTTCTTCTTCTTCTTCTTTGACTGCCCGAAGATCCGTGGCGATCGTTGGTAGGTCATGGGGCTCTTCATCATTGCCCATTTCTACTTCATTTATTCACTTAGGCCTTTAGTAATGGTCTCCTCTTTGATGCTTGGTGATTAGATGTACTCCATTTAGCTCTACTTTACTCCATAAGTGCAAGGTTAGCCATCATCTCTTACCAAGGATAAAAAACCTCAAAGAATATGGAAAGTAGGGAACTAAAGATAAGAAACGACCCTAATAAGCACTAGAAAACATAGGAACGAGGCTAGTTCGGGGACTAAATATGCACAAATATGAGTCACATCAGCGAAGAAATTTTATTGGTCTCCCATCATTTTGAGAACCATATTTTGAATGTCAAAGTCATCCTCATCTTCTTGTTGTGTGTGGGTGTGAAAGTGGTCATATTGTGGCATTTGTAATTGGTTATAAAGTGGGTCTTGGGTGGGTGGTTGTTGTGGATATTGGATGTGGGGATTTTGGTAGGGAAAGTTCGGGTAGTAGCTAGGACTTTTGTTATATGAGTTGTAAGGTAGGTTTGTGTTGACTTGCTCCTCAAACTTTCCATACCCATTGTAGTCATACTCAAAAGATCCACTACATACTCCATGTGTCAAGTCTTGAGCCATCATCATCTCTAAGACAAGGAAACAACTACAAACACGGAAACATCAATAAAACGGTAAAAACGACCTTGAGAAACAAGTTCCTCAAGGTTAAAGTACAATTAAAATAGACAAACAAACTAGAACTTAATCATAAAACACCGTCCCCGGCAACGGCGCCATTTTGATGGTGAGCGAGTCGTTGTTCACTCAATCAAACACATTTATATTCTCAACAAATAACTAGTTAGCGATTAAGTCGAGGTCGATCCGCGGGACGATGTGTTTTGGGTTCTAAGTCTATCTATCTCAATTTATTCTAGTGTCACAATTATATGGGTTTGAAGTTGTGTTCTATACTACGACAAAGATAAATAAACAAATAAACAAATGAAGAACAAGGCAAGTAAATAGAAATGGAGATGTAAACAAATGATTAAAGGCACTAGGATGTCATGGGATCATAGGGGAATCATGGTAAGATAGCATAAATGAGTCACATAGATGCAAGCAATTATTATTGTTGTAATCGAGTTAGTTTATGTCTTACAATTCCTAGAGGGTTTTAGGTCTCGGAACCGAGTCGATCAAGACTTTACAACACCTACATCGACTTAGTCCTCCCTATTCAACTATATGCATGGTCTAAAATCCTTGAGTTAGTTTTATCTTACAAGTCTTGTTGAAAGGATAAGAGAATCATGCTAGGTTGTCAATTGATGTGACTCCGATTTACGCACATTTAGTCCCCTAACAAGCCTAGTTTCTATGCTTTTTAATATGTATTTGGGTCGTTTCTTGTCTTTAGCCTCCTTCTATGCATATTCTATGAGGTTTGGTGTCCTTTGTAGGAGAAGAGCACTAACTTGACTAGATGGGGTGAAGTAGAGCTAAATTGGTTGCATATAATGACCAAGCACCAAAGAGGAGACCAATACTAAAGGCTTAAGTTAATAAAACAAGTAATTGGGCAATGACTAAGGATCCTCACGACCCACGAAGGATTCCCACGACCCATGAAGGATCCCCAAGGATTGGAAGGGAGCCATTACAAGAGGAAATTGCTTGGAACCAAACTAAAAGTTTCTTTTTCTGGCTCTAAAAATATCCTAGATGAAATAGCGTCGAAAAATTAAGTGGTCTAGGCTTTTGAATCACTACAATAGGAGTCCGGATGAGGAAATAACGTCCGTTTTACAATCCGAGCTCAAATAGACAAGCTGACCGTCGGGACGCCCGACCTGAGCATGAGGTCGCCCGACCGAAGACCCAGGACGCCCGACCCATTGCAGGTCACCCAGATTCTCATGCAGGGAGATTTTCTCAATCATGGAGTCGTGGGGTTCCTCCTAGGACTTGCAAGGCTCTAATCCTCTTTCAAGGGGTTTAATCGTCATTTAAGCCCTTAGTTAACCTAATCCTTGTACTACTATATATACCCCTCTTGTATTTAGAGGAGATTATGCTTCCTTAGTTTAGATTAAGCTCTCATTATGAGTAGATTAAAATAGATTAGTCTTTAATCTTTCCTTAATTATTGTTCAAGATTTCTTATTGGGTAATTGAAGACTATTGGGTTATTATTGGAGAATTGGCAACTCTTCATCAATCAATCAAGTTTTTTTCTATTATTCTTTGCTTATTATTTGGATCATCCTTAAGTTGGTATAATCTCTTTTACCCTTTGCTTAATTAATTATTGCTTTACTCATTCACCATGTTTAACCTTGTTAATATGATTGACACTACCCTTATTAGCATGTTTACCATGACCATGAGTGAGTAGTCTTATAGCTAGGGTTAATGGGGGATTAGAGGAATTAAAATATGGGGGTAGATCTAAACTTAATCTAATATGCTTTCATAAGATTGCTTTCTTGTTGTAGTTTCAACTTATGCACATATTATGCTTGATAAATTGCTTGACTGAAAACCTTGCATGCATAAATCTCTTATCCATTCAACAAGACTTGTAAGATATAAAATAACTCGAGTCTTGTTAGACCATTCATAAAGTTGAATAGGAAGAAACTAAGTCGACTTATAGGTGTTGTACAGTCTTGACCGACTCAGCTCCGGGTCCCAAATCTTCCTAGGAATTGTAAGACATAAACTAACTCGATTCCACTACAACAATAATATTCTTGCAACTATGTAAACATGTTTGTATGATCTCCACCATGAATCCACCATGAATCCCTATAAACCCATGACACCCTAGTATTGTTTATCATTTGTTTACACCCTTATTTCTATTTACTTGTCTTGTTTATATTTCCTTGTTGTAGCTTAGAACACAAATTCAACCCAAATCAATTGTGACACTAGCTTAAATTGAGATAGATAGACTTAGAACCCAAAGCACACCTTCCCGTGGATCGAACTCGACTTAACCACTAACTAGTTGTTTGTTGAGATTATAAATGTGTTTGATGGAGCGTGCGACAACAACCTCACATCAAAATGGCACCGTTGCCGTGGAACGGTGTTTTGTGATTAAGTTCTTGTTTGTTTGTCTATTTTAATTTTGCTTTGACCTTGAGGTACCGTTTTATTGTAATTTCCATGTTTGTAGTTGTATCTTTATCTTAGCTATGATGATGACCCAAGACTTGGTACATGGAGTTTGTGGTGGATCTTTTGAGTATGACTATGGGTATGGGGATTGAGGAGCAAGTCAATACAAACCTACCTTACAACTCATACAATGAAAATCCTAACTACTACCCCAACGTTTCCCACCAAAATCACCACTCCCAATATCCACAACAATTACCCTCTAAATAACAACACTTTACAACCAATTCCAAATGCCATAATACAACCACTCTAACACCCACCCAAAACAAGAAGATGAGCCCAACTTGAACATTCAAAATGTGGTTCTCCAAATGATGGGAGACCAACAAAATTTCTTCACACAAATGCTAGAAGAGAGCCAAAATAGAAACAATGTTCTTCAAAGCATTGTTACCTATGGTGGGGAGTTGGCAATTCAAATTTTCCAAATGAAGGCAACCCAACCAACCACTCCTCACGAATTCTTAAGCATTGACCATGAATGTGAATTTGAGGTAATGACCTTTGTTGTGGAAGATGTGAAGTGGGAAGAGCCAATATCCTTGAGCTCTTGTGAATATGAAAGTGTGGTATTTGATGAAGAAGATATGAGGTTGAGTAAGGCAAGTAATCTTAGCCTTTGTGAGTATGAGGGTGTGTCATTTGTTGTGAACATTGAGGTGTTGGAGAAAGAGTTAATGAGGAGGAGTGAAGCCCCCATTTATGATGCATATGAAGATAGCGATGATGACAAGCTTATAGAAGAATCTTATGCGGAATATGTGTCTTGTAAGAACTTATGGAATGAAGAAGAGGAATGTAGTTGTGAGATTGCCTCACTTGATGAGCCCATCCTTGAGAAGTTTGAGATATGCTTCCATGGAGAAGATGAATGTCTCTTTCCTATCGACTATGAAGATCTTTTCGCACCCACCATGGAACCTATGATTGTTGGAGATGATATGGTAAACCTTCTCCAAGAGGTCAAATTGTCATACAAAAGGTACTTGGTGGAGAAGCTCAAGAACAAACCTATGAATGAGCTTACTTGTGGAGACTTGGCACCCAATCTCAATTCCTAAGCTACCCCGTCATCAATGTTATGAGAATTCTCCTTCTATTCTTGAAGGATTGATAAACCCAAATGCTATCATCATCACCATACTTGAGGGAGACGGGAGAGAATGAAAGCATCCCGATGAAAAGAATTCTAAGCTTGCTAGGTTGGAGAGCCAAAAAGGCTATGATGAAAAGGCCAAAGTGAATGGGAGAAATTTCCTTAAGAAGCCCCTTGTGGAGGATTGGCTCTATTCTATTTTGAAGTAGCCAAGGTCTTACTTGTGCTTATTTGAGGCCTATTCCAAAGCCTTTGATCGCCTACTAAGAGCATTAAGCTCCATGGATAATGAAATTTGCCATTTGAGTTAGTTTGGTGGAGACCGACATCAAACCACCATTTGTAATATACTTGCATTTAGTCTTGCATGCATTCATCGCATGAGAGATGAAAAAGAGGGGTCTCATATTTTGATTGAGCATATTGAAAGAAATTGATGAAAATGAGAAGATGGGAAATGTAAAGAAATTAAGAAAATGGAGAATTTGGGCTTGTGCATACCCTACATATCATTATAGGAGTTTTGGGCCAAGCAGTGCATCAATCCGTGGGGACCGAGACCAACTCGCGCGAGTTGAAGACCAAGGAAAGAAAGAATTATTCCTGTTTGAGAATCCGGGCGAGTTTTGAGGAAAACGCGCGTCCCGAAGCTTCAACCCGAGTGGGTCGAAATCAACTCGAGTGGGTTGAGGCTGAACACGAGCGGGTTATATTTGACTCGAGCGGGTTGACCCTAAAATCTTTCTTTTTCTCTCATTTGGCTCGTGACATTGCTATGTATGCATCCTATCTACCATCTTCATCTCCTACAATGATTGTAAGAACCCTTTCTTTCCCTATCTCTCATGTATAGTTGCATTTATGTAGTTACCTCATGATTAAACCCCTTTTTTTCTACATTAGCAATAATGTTTAAATTCGGTTTGGAGAGGTTCAACCATGAAGTAACATACATCATAGTCAATCATATAGTATAGCTTGCATTATAATAATATATCTCATATGATTCATATAGTTAGTTGCATATAGACTTGAGTTCATGCATAGTCACTAACGACCCAATCTCATTTGTCCAACACTTGAAATAGTGCTTAAATTGGTTTGGGGAGGTTTGATCATAGGTGGCCATAGCTTAATAGAGAACATGCATCATCTAGTGTAGTATAGATTGCATTCATTTGTTAAATATGTCATATAGAAATGCATTTACTTAGAGCATGCATTCATTCATATCATATCATTACATTTGTACTTCAATTTCAAAAAAATTCAAAAATCCAAAAACATGTATTTCTTTTTCATTCCTACTCCTACATGTACATTGAGGACAATGTCCAAAATAAAGTGGAGGATGGGAATTTATATTCCAAAATACATAAAAATTGAAAAATTTCGAATTAACTCAAAAATATGTTCTTTAATTTCATAAAAACAAAACCCATAAAAATTTGAAAATTTAAAAATTCCAAAAACATGTTCTTTCCTTTGTAGTATATAATCGTATATATTTATTTGTTTGTTTGTTTGTCACTCTTCTTACATTGGGTCGACTACGCCACATTCGAGGCATGAAGGAAATAGAAGACCACATGGTATGATCTTTCCAAATCTCCTTCCTCCTTTTTATATGTTAATGACAATGTGGCTATAATTTTGATTGATGCGGTATGAAACAATGTGTTTCTAAGAGTCTGCATCTAAATTATATGGCATTTTAGTTGATAGAAGCATATGCATTAGAGTTGTAAATATGATAGTTGCATCATGGCATGTAGTTTGCATATTAGAAAATTTTTGTGAAAATGCCTATTTGGAAATCTTGACAAGTGTATATAAGGCCCTTGTAGATAATTTTTCTCCTTGAGACTTTGTTTGCTAGGATACCCTCAAGACACCCTAGGATGTGTCATATTAGTATCTTTTGACCCATGGACTAAGGCCTAGTCAAGAGTACCTTGTGGTGTGATAACTCCTTGGCTACCGTTTATTCCAAGGTGACCTTTGAAGCCATGCAACCGTTCTTACACTTCTATCATCATATTTTGTCAACAAAAAGGGAATGGGCACAAAAATACCAAATTGTGTTCAAGTACCAAATCGAAATAAAATGTTTGCAAATTGCATCAATGAAAAGAGGAGCAAAAATAGACTCCTATGCTTTAATAAAAGTACCCTTGCTACAAATGGGGTTACTTTGAAAAATGTTCAAAAAATGCAAAATTGAAATTGCCAAGTATCAAAATGCCAAACATAAAAAATGGCAAGAAATGTTCTCCAATGACAAATGCTACAAAAATGGGGGGAAGAATAAACCCAAAATCAAACAACCATCATGAAACTCATACACTTTGAATCCCTTTATCCTTGATGATCCTACTTTTATTGCATGGTGGAGAGGGGACGACCGTTCTTCTTGTCTAGGCAATAGGGGGAATTCTACAATCCTACAGTGTTTGTAACACCATAGGGAGTTTACTCTTGACGAAAGCATTTAGCTATTGTGGACGAAAGTAGCCTTGTTTGACATAACTTGGAGGTGATTTGTTTGTATCCTCTTGGACTTATTAGCTTGGAGAAATAATATCTACAATGGAATGTGTACCCTTAGATTGCTTCCCTTTTAGATAATTTCCGCCACTTAGATGAGGAAAGTGGCTATTCTTTAGTAGATGCATCCATTACTTATTTTGTGTGCTTAATGCTTGGATGTATCGCCATTTTGGCAAGCCCCACCTTGCCTTGCAAGAAGGCATCTTACCTTATGGATGTCTTGTTGTGAGTTGAAGGGGCGGAGTGAGACCCGCTAATTGTCTCACATCGGCTATATTATTATTAGGATAGTTTAAATAAAGGTCTAGTTCTAGTCACCTCTTTACTCGGGACGAGCAAAGGTTCGGTTTGGGGATATTTGATGTGACTCCATTTACACGCATTTAGTCCCCTAACTAGCTTAGTTCCTATGCTTTTTAGTATTTATTAGGGGCGTTTCTTGTCTTTATCCTTCTTCTATGCATATTCTATGAGGTTTGGTGTCCTTTGTAGGAGAAGAGCACTAACTTGACTAGATGGGGTGAAGCGGAGCTAAATTGATATCATATAACGACCAAGCACCAAAGAGGAGACCAATACTAAAGGCCTAAGTCAATAAAACAAGTAATTGGGAAATGACTAAGAATCCCCACGACCCACGAAGGATCCCCACGACCCATGAAGGATCCCCAAGGATTGGAAGGGAGCCATTAAAGAGGAAATTGCTTGGAACCAAACAAAGAGTTGCTTTTTGTGGCTCTGAAAATATGCCAGATGAAACGGCGTCGAAAAATCAAGTGGTCTAGGCTTTTGAATCACTCCAATAGGAGTCTGGATGAGGAAATAACGTCTGTTTTACAATCTGAGCACAAATAGACAAGCTGAGCGTCGGGACGCCCGACCTAAGCATGAGGTCGCCCGACCTAAGACCCAAGACACCCGACTCCACTCCGGGTCACCCAGATTCCCATGCAGGGAGATTTTCTCAATCCTAGAGTCGTGGGGTTCCTCCTAGGACTTGCAAGGCTCTAATCCTTATTCAAGGGGTTTAATCGTCATTTAAGCCCTTAGTTAACCTAATCCTTGTACTACTATATATACCCCTCTTGTATTTAGAGGAGATTATGCTTCCTTAGTTTAGATTAAGCTCTCATTAGGAGTAGATTAGAATATATTAGTCTTTAATCTTTCCACAAATTGCACTTTAATCTTTCCTTAATTATTGTTCAAGATTTCTTATTGGGTAATTGAATACTATTGGGTTATTATTGAAGAATTGACAACTCTTCATCAATCAATCAAGTTTTTTTCTATTATTCTTTGCTTATTATTTGGATCATCCTTAAGTTGGTATAATCTCTTTTACCCTTTGCTTAATTAATTATTGCTTTATTCATTCACCATGTTTAACCTTATTAATATGATTGCCACCTTATTAGCATGTTTACCATGACCATGAGTGAGTAGTCTCTTAGCTAGGGTTAATGGGGGATTAGAGGAATTAAAACATGGGGGTAGATCCATACTTAATCTAATATGCTTTCATAAGATTGCTTTCTTGTTGTAGTTTCAACTTATGCACATATTATGCTTGATAAATTGCTTGATTGAAAACCTTGCATGCATAAATCTCTTATCCATTCAACAAGACTTGTAAGATATAAACTAACTTGAGGCTTATTAGACCATGCATAAAGTTGAATAGGAAGAAACTAAGTCGACCTATAGGTGTTGTACAGTCTTAACCGACTCGGCTCCGGGACCCAAATCTTCCTAGGAATTGTAAGACATAAACTAACTCGATTCCACTACAACAATAATTTGCTTGCAACTATGTAAACATGTTTGTATGATCTCCACCATGAATCCCCTATAAACCCATGACACCCTAGTATTTTTTATCATTTGTTTACACCCTTATTTCCATTTACTTGTCTTGTTTATATTTCCTTGTTGTAGCTTAGAACACAACTTCAACCCAAATCAATTGTTACACTAGCATAAATTAAGATAGATAGACTTAGAACCCAAAGCACATCGTCCCATGGATCGAGCTCGACTTAACCACTAACAAGTTGTTTGTTGATATTATAAATGTGTTTGATGGAGCTTGCGACGACAACCTCACATCATCAATCAAGCATTTCAACAAACATAACATGTGCATAAGTTGAAAGTACAATAAGCAAGTATTCATATGAACTCATTAAGCATATATTTATCCCATAATTACTCCCCTAATCCCCCCACTAACCCTAACTAAGAGACTACTCACTACACATCATGATTAATATGCTAGCAACGGTGTCAAACATCACAACACAAATGAACATGATGATTAAGCAAGGTAATAAAACAAGAGATTAACAAATAAATAAATAAAGAGGGATTAAGCAGGTTACCAACTTGGAGAGTAAAGATGAACATAAATAAAGAAGAATCCTTGAATAAAGATGAAGACTTGTCACTTAATCTTCAAATACATATCTAAGAGATCCAAAAATAAACAACTTGAATTGAACAAAGGAAATGGAGGGACAATAGAAGAAACCCTTTGATTAATTATGGGGAGTTGTCAATTCCCCAATACAAACCCAAGAATTCTTTAAGTACCAAGTTAAATCTAAGATTGTTTGAGAAATAATTGAGAAAAGATTAAAGTGCAATTTGTGGAATGATTAAAGATTAATCTATTCTAATCTACTCCTAAGAGAGCTTAATCTAATCTAAGGGAACTTAGCCTCCACTAAGAGGGCTTAACCCTCTATTTATTACAAAGAGGGTATATATAGTTGTTCCGGGTGTAATTCCAGAGCAGATATTTGTTACCACTCGTAGCTCGTGGAATGATGTCCTTGCTTGAATCCTTCTTGCGGTCTCCTGAAACGATGAACAAACTGAGGGCTCGGCTTTGGCCGAGCGTACTCACTCCGACGCTCAAGTCAGTAAACTTAGAGAGAAGTTGTTGTAACTTGGCTAAGAGTGTATTGTAGAGAGATAAGGAAGATATTACCAGATGAATAGTGGTTATTAGGTTAATTTTTGTGGATCCTTTCCTCAATGAAGGTTGAGGAGTATTTATAGGCTTTCACCTTTTGTCACGTAGTGGCCAAGTGGCCAAGTGGCTAGCAGGTGGAAAGACCGTTCTACCCTCGGCCGATGGACCCATGGCAGGCCGGCCGAGGGTCTTGGATATGAGTACGCGGATATGTGTCCCGGCTGGCTGGTCACCAGGCCGAGACCCCAGGTGACATGCCGATGGGTTGCATCGGCTAGTATGTCTAAGACGTTGACTTTGCTGTGGATACCCTTGACCTTGCTCAATATGTTGACTCGGTCAGCGGTGCAGAATATGCCCCATCAATAGTGATACAGGGATTAGGTTAACTAAGGGCTTAAATAACGATTAGGCCCCTTAATTGAAGTTCAATGCCTTGCAAGTCCTGGAAAGGGGACGCACGACCTAGCTTTGAAGATAAACATCCTGCAGCGAGGGACGCCCGTCATGGTTTCGGGATGTCGTCCTGTGCTTGGGGACGCCCGGGTCATGGTTCGGGACACCCGACCTGAGTTGCTTTTCTTCTTGTTGTTTTGGCTGCCCTCTAATCCGTGGGGGTCCTTCATAGGTCCACTACTACAGATACAGTCTATAACAACGGGTAAAAACCGTTGTAAAAAGAAAAAGCGGACGTTGTTAAAGCGGCCGTTGTAAAAGGTATTTACAACGGTTAGGTTATTTACTTAAACCGTTGTCGAAAGTATTCATCACGGTTAAAAGCCGTTGTTGTTGCGTGTAAGCCGTTGTGGAAAGTGTTTCAAAAATTTGGTGGAAATAATATAACAACGGATGTCATATGAATAACCGCTGTTGTAACTTTTCCTCCAAAATTGTGAAGACTTTTAACAACGGGTATATGCTAAATACCCGTTGTTGAAATTTGTAGTAACAACGATTCTTCGTTTAAAACCCATTGTTGTAACTTTTCCACCAAAATTGTGAAGACTTTTAACAATGGTTCTTCATTTAAAACCTGTTGTTGAATATTATGCGCGGGTATTATTGACAAGATTTTAAAACCTTTGTTGAATATTATGGCGAGTATTTGTGAAGGGTATTTACAACGGGTTTTTTTTTAGTAACCGTTTTTATTACGAACTCCTAATGTTTTTAAAAATTAAATTTGTTTCATGCCATTCAAAACCTCGTATATATCAAGAAGCACCATATATCAAAGACAAAGATAAATCACACTGGGTTCATCGAACTCAATAGATTCAATTCAACCACAACAAAGAAACATCATATATATATATATATATATATATATATATATATATATATATATATATATATATATATATATATATATATATATATATATATATATATATATATATATATATATATATACTTACAAGGAGTTAAATTTATATGAACTAATCATTCCCTAACTTCAACAAAAAATTTACTAATAAGCTGATCTAAGCTCTGAGTATCATGCATTTAGCCTTCAGCATTGCTATGTTCTAAGACGTATTTGCCCAACATGTCCCTTATCTCGTCTATATGTAAACATTTCTACTGCTGAAGCTCTTGTAACGGGTTGATTACATACTGCGGAAAAAACAAAGACAAGACATTATTGTAACAACATCAAATACTGCATAGCAACATCATGGTATAGCAGCAAGCAAGACAACATCAGCTCTAATTTAAAAAAAGTAATAAACACATTATTAAATTACTAACCTTTTCTGGAATAAGGATATATCTTCGCGTAATAATCTCCAACATGAACCGACAAACGTAGTATCCACATTGTATGCTATCCGGCTGGCGAGGGACCTATTATTATTACATAAAAACAAACAGACGAGAGAAGGCTCACATCAGAATCTTGAACTTTAGGTAATGTATTAGTATTAAACACAGATTTTTGCACTTAAGGTATTGTATTTGAACACGTACCCCTGTTATCGTAATAAAAGTAGGGCCATCATCAGAATATTTCGTGGGTCGATCCTGCTCGTTAGCTCTTTTCTTCTCAAAGGGCCTTTTTTTTATAAAAAAAAAAGGAGGCAGAAACTCATTTTTTTAGGGGCAAAAATGAAGTTTTTGCTATAAATAAAAATAAAAAATGTTATTATAAATAACAGTATTATAAACTTACTTAATAATCAAGCGCTTAGAAGTCTCGCTTGGTGGATTATGTATAGAGTCCAACCAAAATACTTTCTTCTTCGTCGGCATGATGGCTGCTAGCACCCAATGAGTCCTACATCAAGAGACATCATCATTATTAACAAGTACATATATTAGTTATGAAAATGCAATTGTAGGGGAAACGTAATATTAATTTGTTTATTACCCTTTTTCATTATACGGGGCAAAAACCAGCTTCTTGTTTGTCGCCAATTGCTGAGCAATATAATCTACCCGATCTTCGAACGAAAAAATCGAGATAAACATAGATAAAACATAGGGGCACAGGAATCCGTATTGATCACTTGGAATCTTGTTCTCGGGGATCACTCTCAATTTCAATATTCTACATTATTACGGTATTAATTCCGGTATTTAAAACACTATAGAATATTAGAATATGAAATTATTTATTAAGAAACTTACTTTATCCAAACAAATAGGTGTTGGACATCAATCTTGTCTAGGCCAGCCCAAATGGCTAGCATATCCCATGACATAATTGCTTCGCGCTCAACCCCTAGAATATGCTCCTCGAGCGGAATAATTATCAATTGCTCGTTTTCTATGCGATCGCAAGCCTCCTCATGCAGTTTCCTCATCGTCACCGTTCTTACTTTTAGCATGTAATCATTCCCAGAATATTTTGTGGAGTTTAAACTCCTAACATCTTTCAGTTCGGGGAAATAATGATTCTTTGATTTTGTGCTACTACCACCAGCCTACACATGTAGATAATTAAAATAATAAAAAATCCAAAGGTAACATATCCTAGCTAGCTAGTTGGAGTAATAAAAATAAAAAGAGTACTTAACTAAATACCTCATCAACCTGCTCTTTCAATGATGAGGTAGTAGTAGCAGGTATGACTGGGGACTTAGGCTTATCCGTCTCTTTTGTTTCCTACACAAAATTTCCATGCTTTTTAGAAATATAGAAAAAATATAAATAAAGGGAGGTTTTTAAAAAAATGGAGAAGTTAATTAAATACCTCATCAAATTGTTGTCTGGACGAGGTAGTTGGCATGTCCGGGGACTTAGGCTTATCTGCCTTAGCCGGCTTTTTTGTTCCCTACAAAAAATTTCCATGCTTTTTAGAAATACAGAAAAAATATAAATAAAGGGAGGTTTTCAAAAAACGGAGAAGTTAATTAAATACCTCATCAAGTTGTTGTCTCGACGAGGTAGTTGGCATGTCTGTGGACTTAGGCTTATCCGCCTTAGCCGGCTTTTTTGTTCCCTACAAAAAAAATAACATATAAATTTAACATATAAAAACATTCAACAATTAAAAATTTAACATATATATAAAGGTATTTCTTCTAACCCCAACTGCTTTTGGCTGAGGCGGAGACGAACGAGCCAAGAAGATGTGAGATTCAGGCCATTGGATGAAACTTCCAACCACATCTCCCAGAATGGTAATGTCGTCACGAACTGGGACAGGCAGTTGAAAGTTTTCATGTCCTGGAAAGACTTCAGTTATCTCTACTTTTCTATGATTCGGCAAAAGTTTTTCACCATGAACAACCACTAAAGTTTCCGCTGCTGATTTGGTGGGCATTTCTACGAGAGCCCGGCCAACACGCTCATCTTTGTGTTGTTGAATATAAGGTTGCACCTCATCTTCGTTGTTTAGCACACACGTATGTGCTAAATGCAACATTTCACGTGTCACAATTTTTTCAACCCGGCCCCTAATACCTTTTCCGGTCATCCAGTCACTATGACGATTCTTAGGAACGCCAATCAACTCCTCAGGGGAGAGATGAGCGTAACAATATGAAAGAGCTTCGTCTAAAATAGCGCGTTCAGCAATACAACCTTCCGGACGATACCGATTAGATGTATAATCCTTGTAGACTTTCATCAATCTTACGAAAGGATACTGGTATCTCAAGTACATGGGCCCAAGGTACAAAATCTCCCTAACCAAGTGAATGGTCAGATGAATCATGATAGTGAAGAAAGAGGGTGTAAAACACATTTCCAACTGACAAAGAGAGGTTACAACGAGGTCCTGCAATGAATCCGCGTCATCGGGATCGATGACTTTCTCGCATATGGACTGGAAGAAGAGACAGAATCTAGTTATAGCATATCTTACCTTTTCAGGTAAAATGGAATGAATAGCCACAGGTAGTAATTGTTGCATCAAAGTGTGACAATCATGTGACTTTAACCCGGTGAGTTTTAGGTCTTGCATCGACACTAGGCTTTTGATGTTCGACAAATAACCATGTGGCACTTTAATTCCATTCAAACATGCACATAACTCTTTTTTCTCATTTCGTGAAAGGGTATAAGCTGTTGGCGGTAAAAATGTACGATTACCTCTCTTCTGTGGTGCCAACTCTAGCCTAATACCCATCATTTTCATATCTTCCCTAGCTGCGGCGTTATCCTTTGTTTTACCGGGAACATTCAGAAAGGTATTGATAATATTATCACAGACATTTTTGTCAATATGCATGAAATCGAGGCAATGCCTGACCTCCAGGTCAGGCCAATATGGAAGTTTATCAAAAAATATGGATCTTTTTTTATACCCACGAGTAGACAATTTAGAGTCGCTCTTCTTTCCATAATCTATCTCAATATGCTTTACTTTCTGATAAACTTCATGCCCACTCAAAATTCTAGGAGGTTGATGAAGTTCTTGTCTTCCATTGAATGCTTTCTGCATCTTGCGATAACAATGGTCATGATACAAGAACCTCCTATTTCCCATATACACATACTTACGAGAAGACTTCAAGTATTCAGACTCGATATCCTCCCCACACAATGGACAAGCCTCTTTCCCATGAACTGTGTGCCTAGAAAGGTCACCATAATCCGGATAGTCAGATATTGTACACAATAACATCGCTCTCAAATTGAAAGTTTCGTTCTTATATGCGTCAAATACTTCTGTCCCACTATCCCACAAGAAACGCAAATCATTTAGAAGAGGTTCCAAATAGACATCTATATCATTTCCAGGTTGTTTAGGGCCAGAAATTAACAACGATAACATCAAATACTTTCTTTTCATGCACACATATGAAGGTAAGTTATAAATAGCCAACACTACTGGCCAAGTACTATGTTGGCTACTCATGTTTTCGTGTGGGTTCATTTCATCAGTGGACATCGCTAGACGTAAGTTTCTAGGTTCATTGCCGAACTCAGGATACTTAGCGTCGGACGATTTCCATTGCATACCATCTGCCGGGTGTCTTAGCTTTCCATCATTTATTCTTCCTGTTTCATGCCAAGTTAACATTTTTGAATCATCGGGATTCGCATAAATCCTTATGAATCTTGGTATCACTGGAAAATACCACAACACCTTAGCCGGGATCCCTTCCTTATCCTTATAACGCCACTCCAAACATTTAGGGCAATTGGTTAAGTTTTGATATAATTTCTGATGCAATATGCAATCATTTGGACATGCATGTATTTTCTCATATTTCATAACCACTCCTCTTATTAGTTTTTTCGCCTCATATGTCTTAACAGGTAGAACATTACCATCTGGAAGCAACTCCTTTATCAAGGCTAAAAAACTAGTGAAACACGTGTCACTCACCCCATTTGCCCCCTTGATATTATACAACTTCACCACAGCCGATATTTTTCTGAACTTACAACCAGGATACAGAGGTGCTTCAGACTCACACAACTTCTCATACATGTTGTTAAGGTCATCCCAATTAATAGTGTTATCACCTACATCTTCAAAAGCATTCAACTCATCATCAGTCTCTTCATTATCTATAGACCCTACATTCAACTTCTCTGCTTCCAACTCAAAAAACTCAAAAAACTCGGCAAACTCAGGATCATCAATTAGCCTTTCGTGTACCTCAACATCATCTTCTTCAGAGCTATTCTCGTCCTCTAATAGTTCCCCATGAAAAATCCAACGTGTATAAGATCGACTAAATCTCCACTTTTCTAGGTGTATTTTAACGTCCGAAAAAGCCATGTAGCTAATATTACCACATCTTTCACAAGGACATGCAATACTAGAAGAACCTTTCAAATTGTTCGAAACGACTTCATAAAATTCAGCTAAACCATCCTTATAGTTGCGGTCACTCATATTTGCATCAATCATCCAAGTTCGAGTCATTTTTCTACATTCGTAATATATAGGCAACTAATTCAGAAAATCCAATAATAGGCAAACAAATAAACGAAATTCAAGAAAGCAATTAAGCTAAATTATCAACAAATTAGATAATAACCCAAAAAATCCTATATCTATAAGCGCTGCTAAGAAACATATATACCTAATTGATAAACACGATGAGGGAGAGAAGACGGTGACAACAGTGACGGAGATGAAGACAGAGAGACGATCAGGGAGGAATGGAGGATGATATAGTAGCAGTATTAGCTTGTGTTTGTGTTTTGTAGCGTATAGCAGAATAAATCAATCTGTTGTTCTTAAGATTTGAATTACATTAATAACAACGGTTACTCAGTATACAACCGTTGTTACAACCTAATAACAACGGGTTCTAAACAAACCGTTGTAATTACTTTTCACTAATTTTGCGCCAAATTATTAACAACGGTTAAAATGTATTACAGATTCAACCGTTGTTATTAGTTTTTATATTAACAATGGTTTTGAAAGTATGACCCGTTGTTAATACCAATAATAACGGTAAACAACACAGAACCGTTGTAATTAAGTTTGGTAAAATTCGCGCCATCCATTCTACAACGTCTTTTGATGATTTTCGTGAATAAGCGTTGTTAAAGGGCCGTTGTAGTTGCCTGTATTTGTAGTACTGGTCGTGGGATCCTTTGTCATTGCCCAATCCCTTGTTTTATTGACTTAGGCCTTTATTGTTAATCTCCTCTTCGATGCTTGGTCGTTATATGTTATCAATTTAGCTTCGTTTCACTCCGTCTAGCAAAGTTAGTGCTCTTCTCCTACAAAGGACACCAAACCTCATAGAATATGCATAGAAGGTAGCTAAAGACAAGTGACGACCCTAACACACTAAAAAGCATAGGAACTAGGTTAGTTAGGGGATTAAATGTGCGTAAATAGGAGTCACATCAATAACATGGTCCAAAATACGGATCGAATGAGCCAAAACTGAGTTTTGATCTAAAACAGAAGCCCCTAGTCACAACAAGGTGGCTCGCTTCTATAATGGCTGTCCAGGTCAGAACTCAAATATATTTGAGTTTATTCTTCCTATTTTAATTCCATTTTACAATCGGTTTTTCCCGTTTCAAATTATTTTTATGATAAATCCTTTTAACCATAAATTAGGTTCACCCTTGGTTCCTTATACCATGACGGTTTAATCCGTATTTCGGTGATAATATTTGGTTAATTATATTTTAAAGGGTATTTTAAAACCTTTTATTCATTTGTTTATATTTTCAAAACAACCATATTAGTCATACATTCATAATCATCCTTTGTTCTACATACCATGTCGGTTTAATCCGAGTACGATGATAAACTTTAACTAATTACAAAGCAATGAACTTAACATAATTAGTTTATAATAAACATTTTTGTATCTTTTCTTACAAAACTATTCATGTCAAGCTTGCAAAACCGAACCCGACATCGAATATTGTCAACATAATGGCGATTATTTAAATCCCGTTCTTCATATTGGCACAAAAACAGTCTCAATGACCTTTTCAATAAAACGGGTTTTGACATCCTTTTACAAACAATTTTACAAACAATTTCATAAACATTTTAACAACCAGGAGACACCTCTTTGGGTCGTCGTCTGCCTCGCACCTAAACAGGCCCTCTGATTTCCAGTTTTCAAATCTAGGTAGGCTCCCTTGCATCGCCTTATGGCTCGCGCCTCAATAGGCTGTCTGATGCAAGTCCTGTTTCCCTTCCAGCACTCGTCTAGGACCATCCCGACTTCGGTTAACCCGAATACAGGACGGATCGGAATGACAAGTCCGCATTTTACTTTGCATTTACAAAACACTTTTCTAAGACAAATGGATCACGTTATGCACTATAAACCTAACTCGGTAAATGGATGTTTAATTTCTGTCTTGTATGCAAATCAAAAATAAATCCGACTCGACATCAATTATTTGTTATTTGGATAAACAACCGACATAGAAAATTTCACATGTTAGGTTTAAACTAGTGGATGCGCATTCATGCATTTACCCGTTTTATCAATGTTTGCATTCAACCAACCAAGATCGATCAGTAGAGGCCGCTACCGCGGGCGGGATTGGGTTTCCGATTAAAGGGCTTCCCAATACATACCTTCACCTCTTACTCAGAAACTTTGGATAGTGAACGACCTTATCCAGGGCGAACGAGAGTCATTCTAGAGATAGGATGCTAAAGAGGGACGATTTCTTATCTTTAGTACCTATGTCAAACACTGCTTTTGCCTTGATTGACCTAAGTATAAAGTGGATTCCAATGGTTTCCAAGCATCCCACAATTGCTTGGTGGCGACTCCGAACATCTCTAACATCGTTTCGAGACCCTTGCCAAGACGAAATCGACCGATCTAAATTGATCCGGTCGAAAGTATCTATTACGCCACCGAGCGTGGCGCCACCGAGCGTGGCTTTCCGACCGCTGCACGTCCATAGGCTGGCTCGGCATGTAGGTGGGCCCATGTCCACAGATTGGCGACTCCGCTGGGAAAAATTAGGACACTTGTGTCTTTGCGATCCCTAGATGGCGAGACTCGAACGAGGTCTTGGTTGAAATGCCTTAATTGATATTACGGTTATAAGTCGGGTTCCTTGTCCGGGCCGATAACCTAACCTTTACCGACCAATTGGCTTGTCCCGTCGGCGTGAGTTTTCTCATCACCGTGTTTCGAATGCCCATTGCGTCAAGCATACAATTGGCGTTACACATTTCTGTTTCGTCAAAGAGCATTCATTTCCTTCGTGCACGAGGCTAGGGCACCCTCACATATTTTTTTTGGATTAGTCTCCCTCTTGAAAATCGGGGATTGATTGCTTGGTGTGTAACCACCCTTATTAAGCCAGAACCCGTGTCAGCATTATGCATAATATAATGAACTGCGAGTGCTTATGTGCTATATGATCATAAGTCCTTCCGTGTCATTTCCAAACTTTTAAAAACACCCTTTTGCGCCGTTATAATAGCCATTTCAAACCTAGGTATTTCGCCCACCGTTAAAGCACCTTTTTCAGGCCGTCGTAATGATGATTTTCAAACCGGTTTTTCACAACCGTTTCAAAAAGCACCTTTTTCATGCTGTCGTGATGACGATTTTCAAAACGGTTTTTCACAACAGTTTCAAAAAGCACCTTTTTATGCCGTCGTAATGACGATTTTCAAACCGGTTTCCGCAACCGTTTCAAAAACACCTTTTTGCGCCAACATAATGGCCTTTTCAAAACCCAAAAATAACACACCTTTTTTTAGGCTTTTCAAATCCCGAGGACAACACACCGTTCTTGAGAACACAACAATTTCAAACCCCTTTCAAACCTCGATTTTTAAAACGCACGATTTTGATTTTCAAAAAGCCGTCTTCGAAAACAACACATTGTTTTCATAGCCGCCGCAACTCTAACTCAAACCGTCTTTTGAAAACAAACCTAAGACAACCCTTTTCAACTGGCCGACTCTTTGAAGATCCCTACTCTTCGGAGACCGTCCATAAAACAAACGAATCTATTTGAAAATTTCTATTTTCGAAAATTTCAGTCCACCACTCCAATTCCGCCTCGTGTCTACCGAGTCAAAGCAAACGTACTTATGGGTCTTTACTTATGAGTCGCCTCACCTCGAGACCCATTCAACGGCGTCACGCCCTTACATTGGGCGTGAGTTAAGGTCCGGTCAACACCATCACACCATAAATCGAGTTAGCACCAAGGCACCACACACGGTCGCCCTCATTGAGTCCAAAGTTTCTTTCCATATTTTGTATTGTCTGTGTTTAGTCGATAAACCGTGTCGGATTGGGATGTAACATGAGCCATTTACTGCCTCAGAGCCATGGCCCCATCTTCAGCTTCGTCCAACAACAACACTCTGCCTTTAATGTCACTCTGGACCGTGTCCAGACCCGTATCAACATTCTTTAAAACAAGGAAACCGAAGAACACAACACTCCGCCTTTAACCGAAACTAATAAAAGACTCAAGCTCTTGGAAGAGCAACTCTTAGCTCGCGGTAACAACATCCACCTCGAAAAAAATCGAAGGTTCGAACCCGTTGGGGATCAACTCCCTGACAAATTTACCTTAACTGATGTGCCTAAGTTCAAGGGAGTGGAGGACCTGTTAATCACATTCTGGCCTTCAACGATTACATGTCCATCAAAGAGGTCAAACAGTAACTCTTCACCCGGATGTTTCCATCATCCTTGGAACCGATTCCCCGCCGACGGTATTATTCCCTCGACCCAAAGAGAATTACCACTTGGGACGAAGTCACCGTTGAATTTGCTAAACAATACGCCGACAACGTCGAAATCCAAGTTAACACCCGCACTCTTGAGGTCCTGACTCAGAATGACAAAGAGAGATTTACCGAATTCCTAACCCGTTGAAGGAGGGTGAGCACCCAATTGGTCAGTAAACTGAGTGAATCAACCTTGGTGGAAAAATTTGTCAACAACCTCCGTCCAGTCTATTCCAACCTGCTGAGATATCAGAACATCAAAACCTTCCAGGATCTGCAGATCCTCGGGACTCGCATCGAAGATGACCTACGCAAGGGCGTTCTGGCCAAAACTACAGGTAGAGGCTATCGGGGTCTACATCAACTGGATCTCGTCCCTACGGTCAAACAAACAAAATCGACGAGGTCAACCTCCTCGAACCAACTATAAAGAAAACTGAGCGTCCTCAAAGGGCATTCACCAACTTGGGAACAACCTATGCCAGCGCCCTAAAAAGGCTCATGGACCAAGGGAAGCTACAGCCAATCGGGCCCACACCGGGCCCGTCTAAAGCAAGGAAAACCCGCTTTTGGAACCCTAACGCCTATTGCCAATATCACCAAGGCAAAGGCCATGACACAGAAGCTTGCTTCAAGCTAAAGCACGCCATTCAAGATATGATTGAGAAAGGAGAATTACCCTTACCTCCGCTAGCAAAACAATGGAGCACAAACGTTCCTATTTATACAAAATAATCAGCGCCTTTTTTTTCCGAAAAAGAGGAAGCCACCTTGTATCGCTAAGGGGCTCGCGCCTCTTTGAGCTGATTCTAAGAATGTGCACCTTGACTTATTCCTGTCAAGTTGTGCTTCTTTCTAACACATCGTTTTTCTCGCCTTAAGGCTCGCGCCTCTTTAGGCGTACCCGGAAACTTTTGTGTTTTCTCACACTCATATTTCCTTGGATCCGTGTTTTACGAAATCCAACACGGTTTCCATGACGCAGCTTTAAACAGACGGGTTTTTCTCTTCTTTTTTTTAGGGGGAAGGGCTAGTCGCCCCGATCCGCGATAGATCGTTTCCACGTCACTCGAAAATTTCAAAAAAAATTCGCATTTTCTTTTCGCATTTCCACAAAAATTAAAATTGATAACATAACATCATTTTTTCTTAAAACACTCTTGCAAATCCGAGTCTTGATCTCGAGAAAATCAAAATTAACACACTTACAAAATTTATTTTGAAATTCATCCATGACTGTTTGAGTTTTAATTTTCGAGTTGCAAATCAATTTTGGCAAAATTCGATGTGATTTAATTCAAACACGAATTAATTTCTCGAAATTTCAAAACAATTTCATTTGAAAAATCCAAACATGACACCTTGTCGCGGAATTTTCAAAATCTGTTTTTCAACAAACAATTTCAATTTTAACTTCGAGTCGTCGTGGTTAATTTTATTTTCAACTAAAATTTTTGCGTGTGTACATGTATGCGTATGTGCTACCCGTTGCCTGTTTTCTACACTAACGATGCAGGAACAAAAGCCAAAGCAAATGGGGAATCTGCCGTTGACCGTGCTTCTCCGAAACACAACACAAAAAAAAGCCAATAACCAACAAACTACAAACTACAAACACATATATACAAACCGCCTCAAGCATAATATACACATATACAAATCAAGGTCCAAAAACACAGACAAACAACTACAACTACTCAACGCCTCACAACGGGCCAACCTCGGTCTCACGAAGAGTCGGGGGCAAACCAGACACCACCTCCTATTTTGGCGCCCTCTCAGGAGAACTCTCCAACGTCTCATGCTCCATCATGACACGAAGCTCCTCCGCCTCGGCCAACCGAGCCCTAAGAGAAGCAATCTTCGCATCTTGGCTCCGCAACCCGTCCTCGCGACGCCTCAACTGCTGATCTCGAGTGGTAAGTCTCTGCTCCTGCGCCTGGATCGTCGACCTCGCAGTGTCCAACTCAGCACGGACCCGAGCAAGCTCCGCCGGGTCCGCAGTACTTTAAAAAACACAATACAGGTCGGTAAGATCTAAACATGAAAGGCAACACAAAAAACACAAAAACAACCAACAAAAGGCACCTGCACAAGCCGAGACTCCCTCGCAGCTAGGTCACCAGCAAGTGCGCTCCACCGGTTAGCCATCTACCATAAAGCCTGATGAGTAACGGTCGACACCTACACAACAAAACAAAAAACCTTTCAACAAAACAACAACAAGACACGAGGCAAAATACAAACAGGAAGGAGGGCTCAAACTAGAAGCTCGCCCTCAAAACCGTCATTTTCCTCACAAAAAACAAAATAGCGAAATTCAAATTCGTTATTTTCAGAAAATTCAAACGACGGAATAAAAAACCATCATTTTTTCAAATAAAAACAAAATAGCGAAATTCAAATTCGTTATTTTCACAAAATTCAAACAACGAAATTAAAATCCGTTATTTTTTCAAACAAAAACAAAATAGCGAAATTCAAATTCGTTATTTTCACAAAATTCAAATGACATAATTAAAAACCGTCATTTCTCTCACAAAAAAACAAAATAGCGAAATTCAAATTCGTTATCTTCATAAAATTCAAACGACGGAATTAAAAACCGTCCTTTTCAAACAAAAACCAAACAGTGGAGTCCAAGTTCACTCTTTCTCACAAACTGCAGATCACAAGATGACGAATTAAAAACCGTTATCTTCCAAACAAAAGAGCAAATGGCGTAATTCACATTTGCTATTTCTACAAACTCCGAACGACGGCAGAAAAACCGTTACCTCTCTTCGAAATTCGAAATTACGAATGATGATAATAGAAGCCGCCATCCACAGGAGCTAGGCTCGAACTACAACAGTCTATCTCTTTCCGGCACCACAAACATCCAATATAAGCACCGAAACTCCCCAGCAAGATATTGGAGACCTCCCCACGGAGCCCACTAACTCAACAACCTCTTAAAATAAGCCCGGCAAATTCGGCTATTTCCCACAGTCGACCATTCGACCTCCGACACGGCTGGCGAGCCTCATCATATCCGCAACACGGTTGACGAGCCTCATTATATCCGCAACACGGCTGGCGAGCCTCATCATATCTGCAACACGGCTGGCAAGCCTCAAACGTACCTTCAACTGCAGGAAGGCCTCTACACACCAACTTCTCAAAATAAGCCCGCTAAAAACAATCCAGGTATTTCCCGCGGTCAATTACTCGACTCCCCAACGGCTGGCAAGCCTTTGCGTGCAAACAAGAAACAGTTCAAGGATATATCCCGAAGATGCCTCAGGTATGACTCCTTCCTATGGCTGGCGAGCCTTTGTACATAGTCTAACGGACTTTAAACGATCCACACTAACAGTCTAAAAACTCTAAACTGTTCTCGACGGCAGGTCCTTGACTCGAGTCCCCGAGTCTCCTTGGTGTCACCCTTCCCGACGATAGGTCCTTGGCCCGAATACTTTGGAGCCGCCTCGACGTCGCTCTGGTCTCCGGGTTGTAATCTTCGATTGACCTGAGGGTTTTACTTTGACTTTTGCCCTGTACAAGCCTCAGTCAAAGTGGGGGCACTTTAGATACCCAGTATTTGTTGAATCCCCAACAAACACCCGATGATTATCGGACTACAATATGCTTTGGAATCGCTACGTTTAATCGAGAGTTTGTATAACTATACGTCGGAAAACTTAAAATGATTTTGAAAACAAAACAATTTCAAAACCTTTCAAAAGTAACTGTAGTGTTTTATGCACGACGGCGTGGTCGCAATGACACTTACTAGAGTCAAAACCGACACCGGGCCAAAAACCGACTCGAAATTCAAATATTGCCACCAACAACGAGTCAAACCGAGTCAAACACAAAAAATAAACATCACAAAACCTTTCATGCTAAGTATACACGGTATACTTTGTGGTCAAGTACAACAATCATGACATCCAAAATCTAGGATAGAACAAACCATGATTCCAAATGTGGGGGCGGGAGGGGGGGAGGGGGGGGGGGATTGCTTTTGTATTGTAGTGTAATTAGCATTTACAAAATATGAAAATTTTGAGAGAATTGTGTTGCTTTTTGCTTTTTATGCTCCATTTAGCCTACTTTTGTCATGAAAAATGAGTATTTTGCCCTCTTGCTCGTCCTAATGATAGCCTATATGCAAATAATTCTTTCTTATTGGATGGGATAATTTCTACATGGGATGTCTTGACATAGTAGGTGGAAGATGAAAATTGAACCATTAGGCTTGATCTTGACTTTTGGCAAGCTACAATATGGTAAGGTAGAGCCTCCTAGGCCAGTGCATCCATTTTTGGTCTCACTTAGGTGAGTGTAGGTCTTCTTATGGTGTGTGTTATATCAATAACGCACAAGTATGGTCTTGATTTCATCTCTTTATATACATTGCATTCATTTGTTGTTAGCATTTTGGAGCCATTCACATGATTATAATTGTCTTTTTGAACCCTTTCACAAAATTTATCCTTAACTACATATAAAATTGCCTACCTTGTTGAACTAGTAGCTTTATTAGTTGTGTTTGGGTGCTCATTTGGGATTTGGTTTATCTTTAAATATCGTTGTGAGATTGGTCTTAATGCTCTTGGTTTTCGGAATAAAGAAGTGAAATGGAGGAAAAAAATGATGAATGAAAAAATGATGGAAGAAAAGAAAAAAATGTTAATCATGAAAAGAAATGAAAAAAAAAGCATGAAATGAATTGAAAAAAAGAAGAAGAAGAAGAAGAAGAAGAAGAAGAAGAAGAAGAAGAAGAAGAAGAAGAAGAAGAAGAAGAAGAAGAAGAAGAAGAAGAAGAAGAAGAAGAAGAAGAAGAAGAAGTAGTTAATATAAGAAGCTCTCATATTTTATTCATAAATTATGGAGAGTATTTTTATGGTTTGTATTGAAATACTGAGATTAGTTTCAGGATTGAGCATCCTTTCATTTTGGATAGTTTCTAGCTTAACTTAAGCTCCACATTTCAATAATTCATTTGTTCCCCTTTCTTACCCATGCCTTTTATCCTTCTTCTTACCCTTGGCTTCTTTTACATGCTTGCATTTGAATGTTTTGACTTGTAGTTTTGAAATGATTACCATATTATATTGCGGGCACAATCTCATGAGTCGAGGATAGGTGAGTTCTACTCACATAAAAATCCTTTTACATAAAATGAGTGATGAGTGAATCATGAGAGTCCAAAGTCAAAAAGATCATGCAAAGGCCGAAAAGTTCATTACATAGTTATTCATGCTATTGATGTAGAGCGAGTCGTTGTTCACTCCATCAAACACATTTATAATTCTCAACAAACAACTAGTTAGTGGTTAAGTCGAGGTCGATCCACATGACGGTGTGCTTTGGGTTCTAAATATATCTATCTCAATTTATGCTAGTGTCACAATTGATTTAGGTTTGTAGTTGTGTTCTAAACTAATGAAAGCAATAAAGTAAAGCAATCAATAAATTAAGAGATGTAAACAAATGATTAAAAGAACTAGGATGTCATGGATTGATAGGGGATTCATGGTGGTGATCATACAAACATGTTTCCATAGTTTGCAAGCAATTAATGTTGTAGAGGAACCGAGTTAATTTATGTCTTACGGTTCATAGGAAGATTTGGGTCCCGGAGCCGAGTCGTCTAGACTGTATAACACCTACAAGTCGACTTACTTTCCTCCTATTCACTTCTATGCATGGTGTAACAAGACTCGAGTTGGTTTATATCTTACAAGTCTGATTGAAAAGATAAGAGATGGGTAAAAAATGCAAGGATTCATAGGCTCGCATTTCATCAAACATAACATGTGCATAGGTTAACACTACAACAAACAAGCAATAATATGATAACATATTAGATTAAATATGAATCTACCCCCATGTTATAGTTCCCTAATTCCCCATTAATCCTAGCTAGGATACTACCCACTCATTATCATGGAAGACATGTTATCAATGGTGTCAATCATTACAATAAGTGTAAACAAGATAAAAGAGTGAAGAAATAAGCAATAAAGAGTAAAGAGTGAAGGAATTATATCAAACTTAGGATGAACAAATGGAAATGAAAGAATAATAGAAGAGAACTTGATTAATTCATGAAGAGTTATCAAATCTCCAAATAATAACCCAATAATCTCCAATTACCCAATAATAAAGTTGAACAATGATTAAGGAAAGATTAATGTGGAATGATTGAGATTAATGTATTCTAATCTACTCTAAGAGGGCTTTTTTCCTTTGATTATTACAAATGGAGTATATATAGTGGTACATCATTAGGTTAAGCAAGGGTATATTAGTAAATAACATTCTTAAGTGTTGAATAGAGCTTTGGAAGGCCCGAGGGACATGCACGGATCATGTAGCAACTCCTAAGAAGATCCGTGCGTGTTGGCTTGAAGCACGGTTGATTTTGTAAGGGGATCCGCTCGGATTGATTGGGAGACGCCCAGATCCTCAGCTGAGATGCGCGGTTTGGTCACGGAATGCTCAGATCATCTGCTGAAGCCACTCGTCCAGAGCTTGGGATGCACGGATCCTGGGACAGGATTCCTCCCTTTGCTTAAGCCTATGATTCTCCTATACACTCTTTATTCCTACATCCTTGGTCATCATTCTTGCCTCCTCTTCATACTAGTTCATCCAAGATCGTCAACAAGCTTTCGAATATGCGCGAGAGACGAGAATTCCGCCTCATTATCTCCTTCCCTATAAAACATATAAAATGCACTAGGAAAGCAAGATAGGAAGGAATTGACGGATAAAATGGCTATGAAATGTTATATTAGTATGCAAAATAGGTTTAATTAGGAGACTAAATGTGCATAATTATGAGTCACATCAGCTACGCCGTCATGTAAATCTCATCCATATTTTTACATTATTCCTTATACCCATGTTATTTCGGGTTTTGAATCATTATGCTTTAGCTTGTTTTAGGATATTTCAATTGATGGGATATGGTTTCTTTCTTTGGGACAAGCAAAAGTTTAGCTTGGGGGATTTTGATGTGTCTATTTTATATAGGATTTTACCCCCTCATTTTAGCTCGGTTTTGATTGAATATCACACTTTTATTAGTGTTTTTGTGAGTTAATCTTGTGTTCTAGGTGTGTTGCTTGTATTTGTTACATTTTGTAGGAAATTGAGTATTCGGTAGCTTATTCCCGTCATTTTAGAAAACACCGGAGTTCACTAAGCTAAGTGGAAGCAAGCATGATGACAAATAAAAGTTGGAGCCCAAAACAAAGAAATGAAAGTCAAGCCCAAAAGGAAGTCCAAAGACCAAGTCAATTGGGAAGCTTAGGATGCCAAATGATGCAATTAACCAGCTGAATTAAGGAGTTTAATGACGCAACATTGGATCCCCTTAGCATTTAATCAAGAATTTAGTGAAATATGGCCGGAAACCCACGACCCCGATCGGGTTGGCCTATCCCCGATCGGGGCAACCTTGCCCTATGATCTTTATATTATGCCCCTATTTTACTATAAATAGGGGCCTTAATCCGACATTAGAGGATATCTTTTTACACTCTCTTACACCTTTCATATAGCCTTAAGCAACAAATTCTCTCTAGTTTTCATTAGTTTACATTTGGTTAAGCATTTGGTTTGTTAAAAAATTTACATTTTGTTAAGCATTTGGTTCTTATAATACAATCTTTCCATTCAAGTTATATTTGGGTTGTCATTTGTGTTCTTTTATTCAAGTTCCAAGTTCTTTATTTCTGTAATTTTGATTCTAGTTCATTACGTTATTGCATTTTCCATTATCGTTATTTTATAATTTACATTTTAGTTATTAGCATTACAATATTAGTTTGTTATTACATTTTGTTATCAAGTTATCATCACTAGTTTATCATTAGCATTCCATATTACATTTCTTATATTTATCAATTAACTAATTCACCTTGACTTTCCATTACATTTTCGTTCTCCCTTTTTGTTCTTCATCTTTCCTTTTTTTATTCGCATTTTGAGGCGTGCATTCACCCATGGACGATTTGAAAGGATGATTCATGTCAGCCGACCCCAAATCATTTTAGGATTAAGGCTCTGATGTTGTTGTTGTTGTTGTTGTTGTTGTATCATTTCACTAATTCACATGTTATTTCCATTTAGTTTATTCATTATTTATAATATTTCATTTAGTTATATTTACATTATAATCATGTTTACTAATTCATACAACATTAGTTTTATTTTCATCATGAGTGAGAAGTTTCATATGTCTAGGGAATAGGGAAGCCATGCATGATTAATATTTGTAAATGTTAAATTAGGTTGATGTAATATTGTTTAATTATTTCTATCACATGTTTGCATCGTTTTGATTATTCTTTGTTTAGTGGCCATAATTATTGATTAAGTGTGTTAATTCATTCTATAAGTCGAGAGGCACGGAATCAAATTAGACTAAGCATGTGTTAGTAGGACGACCTAGTCATAACGAGAGTTCTCTAGGACACGGTCTATGGTTGACAATAAGGCCGAGAGGTGGTTGTCGTAAGACCTAAACAATTAACAATGTTATTTATTCCAAGTTTAACATGAACATCAATATACAATTGCATGTGTGACCTGACTCCCCAAGACTCTTTTATCATATATTTTTATATCATCTTATTTACTAGTTATCAAACCAATCAAACAAACAATCGTAATCGACCTTGATAGAATTCTATTCATAGCAATTCATAACGCAATTCCCGTCTCCTTATGTTCGACCCCTTGTAGTACATTCATTTGTGTCTAGAGAAATTTATCTTCAATTAGGTGTGCGACAAAGTCTATCAAAGTCGCATATCGTCCATCACCTACATGTGCAATCGTTTGTTCTATTATCAATTCAACTAGTTTCAATCATTGACTTGCTAATTTATCAAGAATTCATGGAAATCCTCTTGGGAGAACTAGAGAACTTACCAATAAAGATTTGAACCGACATGGAAAAGAATCTCTTGCTAGAAGAAGTTAAATCTTCCTAAATCTACAATTGGCATTCATGGAGGTGAAGATTATAGAGGGATATTAAGTAGACAGATGTTTGGGAAGACCTTAGGGTTTCTTAGGAAATCGGGATCTGAAAAGGGAAGAATGAATGGTCCATGGGCTCAAATATAACTTAAATACATCGATTCTCATTCCTGCTATCCACAACTCGACCGAGTCACTCACCTACTCGGTCGAGTGAGGCTACTCAGTCGAGCCTCGAGTTCCCTCGGTCGAGTGACCCTAATCGTAATAAAAGCGGGTATTACACCGGGGGTCCTGGGACACTGACCCCGTTCATGGCCGTGTGCATCTCGGCCTATTTGCTCTAATCTTCAGCTATCACGCACATACAAGAAACCCCTATAGCACGGGGTCATCAACCTCGGTAGAGTTCGTGGCTAATCACTTTTGATCCTTAATTACCTTCTTCATATGAGCATGTTCATGTCCTCAAGGGCTAGGGTTGTCGCATGGGGTTGCGAACGGTCGTTGAACAAACATTCTAACAATGACGTAACTTGTTCTATCTTGCTCGAAACTTCCATATTGTCTTGGCACGCCCTCTTAAGCTCATGTACTTATCATACATAGCCTTGCGTTGCTCGGTATTCATCCAAATATAGAGATTGACGCAAAATTGCCTCAAATCCTACAAATGACAATAAAACACAAGAAATACCTACACAACGGAATTAGCTCATAAAACTACTCCAAATAGTGAATATTTAACATGAAATCAAGCTAATTAATGGGAGGAAAAGTATATAAATATAAGACATATCACAAGTATTGGGTCATGATACATTTCCTCTACGGCCATAAAACTAAGCTAAGTTAAGAATCATAACGCGAGATCAGACATTTATAAAGAAGCCTAAGAGTATGACCTTTAGAAATTTCAATAAACAGAATAAGGTACGAAAACATAAAATATACAGGGTTCAAAGTGTGAGGACGGTCATGTTATGCATAGTCGTAAACCAGGTAACACTAATTTGATCCGAATGATCAGACTCGCGTAACTTGACCTGAACTCGTATCCCATTTTATCAGAGAGCCTAAATTTGACCAAAATGCAAATTAACACGAAATTGACCGGCCTGGTTGGGTCATTGATGTATCAATTTTATATACACTTTTATAACTCCTTTCATGTTGTTTTGATACCGTTTTCATGCCTATTATATCATTTATATGCCTTTATTAGTGAAATGTCGATATTGCCGCTACTTTATGTTTTAATGAGAAATGACGCATTACGAGATGAATCAAGTAAAGATGAGCATTGCGGATATGGCATAGCGGAATACGCGAGGCATGGCACGAGAAACGAGGAGATTTGAAGATAAGAAGAGAAGTTAAACACGAAATCAAGCTGAACACTTGGTTCCTCGATCGAGTAGGCAAAGGCTCGATCGAGTAACCCTCCTCGATCGAGTATGTCGAGGCTCGATCGAGGATCCTGTTTGATAGACTTTTGTCCGTATTTTCCTAAAACACGTCTTATTTGTAATATATTCTAAACTCGTAGGGTTTATTAGGTTACGCTTTTTATTACTTTTTTACGGCAAAATACTCTAAGTTTGGTTGTTTTAGCATACTTTTGGATCTTCAATCTTTCTCATTAATTGTTAAGGTATTTAATCGTTCTTCATTAATTGTTATCAAGTTTATGCTTTTAATTCATTGTTATTATATTATGTCTTTAATCATGCTTTCATCTACCTTTATTGTTGTTAGTCAATTTACTATGAGTAGCTAAATCATTCATCTAGAATAAAGGGGATCTAGGTTGATTAAAAGGTTGGTTATTAATTGATTGTTAGTAATATCGCATAAACTATCGTTTGATTATTGTTCTTCTTCTAGTTATATGATTTAAGGCCTGAGTCTATAATTAGTGTAGCGAATTAATACTTTCACCGACAGGGTTAGAATTAATAAAGGCTGCGACAATCAGATATTGTGTTTAATTATAGTGATTGCATGTTAGACTTAATCTAAAGGGCATAATAGAATTAATCAATCTTGTGACCTTAGATAGTTTGATTGACCTAATAATTGATTAAGATACCACCCGTATAATTGACCTAGTGAACCGGAATCCTATACTTCTTTAAAACTAGTGTTCAAGCCCGGGCATAGCCCGGGTCATATCGTAACAGTGGCTTTTGAGTACTATGAAAATGTTTATCCGTGTTTCGTATACTTTGATTAATACTAAAAAGGAGCATGGTTGTGTTGCTTGCTGTTTCAGGGTAAGACATTTTGAAAAATGTTTGCCATACGAACAGTCAGATTAAATAAAGTTCGGTTAATATGTAAATTTTTTGAACCTAAATGGTTGGTAATTGACTTTATTTTAAATAATATGTAACTACTTATAGTTAAATTTCTTATGTTAATTAATTATTGAAATTATGCAACGACACATAAATTGATGACATATATATCAGAAAAAAGTCGCAATTAATATTTTATTTTCGAGGTCTCCTTTCATATTCCTAAATAAATTACCAATCTCTTAACTCCAAAATAAATCATCTCCTGCAATAACCTTCTCATCCTCAGCTCCCGCCAGTAAGGAAGCTAGAAAATAATTATATTGCATGTAAATAACTATAGTGGTAAATATTTTGCAAGTAAATTACGCAGTGGTTAATGTGCATAATGCTGTATTTATATATCCGACCAATGCTTTAGACTTTAGAGCTTTTAGCTATAGCTATAATTTGATCTCTAATTTGGTGGTGGTATATGATTTGTAGTTAAACTCATTATTCTCCGAAACCTAATCTCATATGGAAAAACTAACAACTAAATAACAAACTTTATCTTAGTCAAATTATCTCGTATCTCAAAACTAATCTACACTTTTTACCACTTGTTAAAATTATAATTTATTCTTGTTTTCTGTTTTATTTATTTTTAAATATCTTAAAATTAATTTACCCTTTTACTATTTGTAAAAGAATAATGAGATGGCACCACCGGGTAGTACTGAAATTGGGCGCCACCGAGGGTATTATAGTAAAATATATAGGTGTTTTCATTTCCCTCCCTAAAAATTTGAATTTCAAACCAATTAGTACAAAAGGGTAATTTGGGAACTTAATATTATTTATCTAATTACATATTTCGTATTTAATAGTCAGCCAAAAAAATCAATAAAAGTTTCCTAGCATTTCGTCACTTTTATTGGAAAGAAGTTACCACTCAAAGATGACAACACAGGTTTACGGTTTAATTGTTCAAGCAATAAGCACAAGTATGCAAATGATGCAAATATGTAGTAGATGAGAATTTGGTTGAATGGTACTCCGTATTTGATTCATGAGTGTGGAGTCTATGCAGAATTTGAAACCCAGTACCACTGTTTTTCTTTTATATATTTTCTTAACATATTTGATTTAAATTTTGGCAAATAAATTATTCTTCTGTCCATTCGACCATTCTATTTAAGTTTTGGTAAATTGAAGTGATGAAAACCAACAGTTTTTTTTATTATAGAACTGTCTAATTGTATAACTGCTCCGAACAAAAGGTAAACATAATAAACTCGTGCATATATCTTATGTTTAATTTAACGAGTTGATACTTTATTATACTTCATAGTTTATATTGATGATGTAACTATAAACGTGCTGAAGAAACTTAAAGAATGATGAAGATTAGATGAAGAATATACAGAGTAATACAATTATGAAGGAATGTAACTAATGATAAGATAATTTACTGTAAAATTATGTTTGTTTTGGGGTAAAATATTTTTTTAAAATTTTTAGTTTTGTCAAGACTTTGATTTTAATTGAATAAATATAAAATTACGTACGTACCCTTTTTCCTTTGGCCTAAAAACGAAAACTACCATTTTATTTTTCATTTTTTTCTTTGTCTTTAATTATGGTGGCGCCGAAATTCGGTGCCATCTGGTAGCGCCGAAATTCGGATAGTAATTTATTTTTCTTATTTTCTGTTTTATTTCATTTTAAGTAATTTAGTTCAATGGTATTCAATAAGCAGTAAGTGGATTATACATCTGATGTACTACCACCAGTTTTATAGTTTTTGAGCATTATAATAAAGTTTTCGAGTTTTGTTTTAAAGTTTTTGAGTTTTACTATAAAGTTTTAGTTCATTCACTTAAACAATAAACTCAAAAAATTACAATATAAATCAAAAACATCACATATAAGCTCAATTAATTTGAGTTTTGATGACAAAAATTTAAAATGTAACTTATAAACTTTACAAAGCTCGAAAAAAAATACATATAAGCTCAATAACAAATAAGGTCTGAGGTACGATGTATGTTCCTATTTCTCTTCAATAAGATTTTATTTCATGATCTACATGACATGCAATGTGTATTTAAATTTAAAGTTACGATAGTAGTTGTTATGAATGCGTGCCATCGGTATGAATGCACAATGTTATATTTAAACTTCCTCATATGCAATTAGAAATTTGACGTCTAAAAGATCTCTTAGTTGATTAGTATATAAACATACTATATCTATATTATTAAATTAACTCTTTGATTTCTTAAATAGATGGTGGACTTAGTTGTCCGTAATTGACTCCGTATGTTATACAATGACCCTAGTTTTAAGGAAAAGACTTCAGACAAAAAGGGTTGAGAAATTAACACAAAGATTGAAGTACTGCACGTGACTTAGAGAGTAGATCTGGTCATCTGGTAAACAGATCAGTTCGTGTTGTATTTATGTCAACATTAAAAGGGCACTATAACCTCAACCCGATGCGATTACATAAGTAGGTCATTTTTCTACAACCCAACCCGATCTATTTAATTTTTTCTACAACGCAGCCCAACCTATCTAACTCAGCCAAAATATTTTATCACACTTTTATATAGATGGGTTATTCGTGTTTCGTGTCGTGTCGTATCAACTCAATTACTTAACTCTTAACCCTAACCCACTAAAACCATCAATAACCAAAAAAGCCTAAATTCAATCATAAACACAATTATATTTAAATGGTTGAAGTTGTTAACAATTTAGTTTTGATCATAAGAACCATATCCCTTTCCTAATCAAATGGTTATATGATCATAAAATATAATAGGCTAAACACAATCAATATAAGAAAATAGTTCATCCAACATCAAGATGATGAAGGAATAATTGGAATAAAAAAAATCTAAGAGATACGTTAATAATTAGGATGTAAGTAATAGGATAAATAAGATGTATGTAGCTTTTTATATGTACCGGTGCAAATTTTTGTTTAAAGTCATGTAGAACTCTGTTACTATTATTAATTAATAATATTGTTTGAGAGACTTGTAAAAGACTTTGTAAATTTGTTGTGAGTAGTTTGATTTCGAGACCCTGTAAAGCTTTGAAAACTAACCGGCGCTTGTTACAAACTCATCCAAGAACCACGAAATAAAACTTTTGGACTCAGGATACGTAAAATTGGATGCATCACATCGTTTATTCGCCCCCGCATATTTGATACCGTCGTTAGGTACCAAAAATAAATACCTATTACTACTAACAGAAGCTAGTGGTAAGTAGGGTTGATCTCCCCAGGGAGGCTAAGTATCTATCTGCAAGTACGTCTGTCTAAGTCACAATTGGGGGGTTTTAAAATTGTTTTCTAAACTACTAAAGATGTAAGGCAAGAGAAATAGAGTCAGGAGCAATAAAGCAAGAAAATATGAGATATGTAATCAGGTAAAAGAAGTATGTCAGGATTTCGGTTCACCATGGCAGTTCATTAACTCAGTCGTAAATAGTCTAGACAACCTATTGTGAGAAGAGCGAGGGAAAGGTCCTTCCGGTCCGCTATCCACCCTAGATTACAACTAACTTAACTTCCGTCCTCATTATGGTAGTCTACTGTTCATAGCAGGTCTGTTCATTCCAATCTTCCGATCTTGGAGCAAAGTTAACCAGATTAAAGTTATTTAGAAGCGTGCACTCAACTAAACATGTTACAGTTATATTGCTATGGTCACAGATTCTCACAAATAAATCATGTGTCATATTCACAACATCGTCGCTTTACTACCATGGCTCCCCTAATCCTAACATAATGAGGTTAGCTACTCATGCTACTAGAATTAACAACAACAACGATGAATAAGATAATAAGAGACATGATAAAGAGAGTAAGGAGATGAATTAAATACTAACAGTAATAACAATAACAATTAAGAAACAACGAAAATAAAGAAGAATAATAATTAAGGCAAGCGAAAGATTAGATTAAGGTTAAAAGAAAGAGGGATTACAAAAGAGCGAATCCGGCGTAAAGAAGAAGCAGTAACAGTGATTAAGAGCAAATTTTCAGATCTTAAGTGTAATTAAGAGAGTAAAGAGCAGTAAAGTAGTATGTTTATGACCTAATGACGACTTCCCTTATATAGGGAAGCGTTTTTATTAACAAAATAAACCTAACACGGAATAATTAACCCGTGTAATATAGCTAATCACTCGATCGAGCCTTTTCAAACTACTCGATCGTGTGAATCTTCAGCAAAACCGTTCGATCGAGCAAAAGCAGCTCTCGATAGAACACTTCCAAGTTAGCTCCCTTCGATCTAGTTCAGGAATCACTCGATCGAACTCCTGCATCTGTCAAACTACTCGATCGACCTCCAAAAGCTCTCGATCGAGTAGATATCCACTGAATCAGCCTTGACACTCATTGGTTAACCTTCCAAGGACCTCCCTTCATGCTTCCCGAGGTACGACTTCTGCTCTAAATCTCCATCTCCTTAAAATGCATGCTAAGTGGGATGAATAAGGCACGATTCCACTACTTTTAAGTCCATTCTTGCAATTAAGGCAAAACCAACCAAAGTAGCCAATTCGGGGCATTTTGAAATACAAAACGATAGAAATGCATGCAATAAGAGGCTGAAAAGTCTATATAAATTGCACGTATCAAATCTCCCCAAACCGAACCTTTACTCGTCCCCGAGTAAGCTAAATGCAAACTAATTGAACGGATATGAAAACTCAGAGCTAGCTATAACTTGTCCACTTAAACCATTTAATGCAAACAAAACTAACACTTATAGCTACAGCAGTCAAGCGCAAACGAGTTGTATGATGCCTAAAAATAAGCTGACATGTCGACCTTGCAAGACCTTTAAAATCGGACTCTCACGGGTCACTCTTCTCTCATGAAGCAAAGGGTGAAAGTATATGTGTAAGAGAAGAAGAGGAAAAACAGTCACTCACCTAAACTGCGACCCACATAACATGCATGCAACAAAAATGATAGACGATTTCAATCACCGCACATACATTCCAACCAACAATGTCCGTCACAGCCGAGGGCTTACAAAAGATACGGGAGAGTGAGGTTACAGGTAAGAAAAGGTAAAACAGATTATGGAAATGTGGAGGTAAAGCGTCAAGCTAGAACCTAAACAAGACCATACGAGACCATCCAATTCTCACCTGACTAGAAATCGAACACAAGTGCCCTTCTGTGGCACAAAACTCACTAACCAATACACAATCTCCTCAAAAAGATATAAATAAAAACGGAGGAGTAAGACCGTCACAAACTTTCCTTTTTTAATACGGTCTATCTTTTCATTTCAAGTTCTCTTTTTTTTTTTCTTTTCCTTTTTTCTGACTCACGTTTTTTTTCTCTTTTTTCATTTTCTTTTTTCATTTTTTTTCATTCTTTTCCATGCTTTTCTCGTTTTCCTGCCCACATTTCTTTCTTTTCTACCAACTCCATATAAATAAGAACAAACCAACTCGCAGCAATAAGAATATACCACAAAAAGTACACTAAACTAGCTTGACAGGCAGGCTTAATTTGGGTGTAGTTAATAGGTCAAAAGGCTAAGTTTGGCTAATGTGGAGCTAAATGGGTGAAATGAATGAAAGGGGAAATTGTAAGCACCTCCCTGCATGTGACACCGACCACAAACCCGAATGTATGCAAGCAAAAAGCAATCGAATTTCATAAAAGTGCAAATGTGATGAACATGCAATGCAAGGAGTACTACTCTCAATTCCTACATGAACTGGTCATGAATGACACCAGCTATACGGCTCTAAAAAAACATAGAAATTATAAAGTAGTTTGCCAATTTTATCAGGTCAAGTCTATACAATCAGCTATATTTTCAACATTAACTCGTAGACTATGCGCATGACTAAGCTAATAACAGCCAATTAGATTCAAGGCTTAAGTGATACGACAAGTTGTGCAATATCATCACGGAAATCTACCGTTCCGACTCAACCTATATGCAAAATGAAACGTGAATTTTTTTGATTTTTTTCGAATTTTCTATTTTTTTTTTTTTTTGATGATTTTTGAAATAAAAATACAAATGCAAGCAGAAAAATAAACGTGAATACAAAATAAATGCAAAATGCAGACTCAAAGGAAGCAATAACCTCCCCAAACCAAAACGGACAACGCCCTCGTTGTCCTCCAGCATACACCAGCAGTATATATATATATATAAGGAAAGGGATAAAGATAGCCAATAAATGAATGAAAACAATAAATAAAAAAGGAGATGAAAATAAATAAAAGAGCAAAAATACATACAAAATGACGAACTTCCCCAAACCAGCCAGAAAACTGGGGAAGTGAGTAGACCAGTAGCTACTCGTCAACAGGATCCTCCTCCTCCTTACTGTGGACACGGGGGGGCCACGGGGGCACTTGGGAAATAAGTGTTTGCATTTGTGGAGTCGCCACCAATTTATGTGGAAAATTGAAAACCGTTCGAATACTTCACGTCATGTCAAGACACAAAGTAGTGACATAGACACCAATAACTCGTTACCCTTAGCATTCTATGTCTAGAATGATTCTCGTGGATGCCAATGAACACACATGTTCACAGAGATCTGGAGTAAGGGGTGAGGGTACGTATTAGGAAGTCCTTTTACTGACCACCTAATCCCGTCCGCCTTGATAGCGGCCTCTACTAATGATTAGGGAAGTTATTCATACTCGATATGTTGTCGATTATATGCATGCAATGCAACAAACAACATTTTAAACCTAGCATGTGAATTAAACTAAGTCGGTGGATAAATAATTTAGCACTCATTAATGTCGAATTAGGGTTTAGATTAATTACATTTGAAAACAAGCAAATAAATAAATCATACAAAATAATAAATAAATTACGATAATTAAAATTACAATCATTACAATGGATTAATGATTTACGTCAAAAATATATTCAAGACGGATAATTTGAGAAAAACAAGGGAAAATAAACAAGGTTAAAACGAACAGATTAGAGGTGATAATAGGATTAATTGCCGATTAATACATAATTAACGAATTAGGTCAAAGTAAGAACGGAAGTTCAGAGACAGAGCTCAACCCGGAACAGGCGCAGCAATGCTGCATCTCTTGGAAGAGGCGCAGTGATCACTGCGTCTGTTCCTGAGGTGAGTTCTGGTTGTGAAGTCAGAACTACGATTGTTAATGTTCGTTGGTGGATTTAATGATTGATTATTGATATTTGACTCGGAGGAAAGTAACTTAGCAGGTTATTTACATGTGAATTGGTCGAAAAAGCGATAACGAATAACTTAAAACTAACTAGAATGAATTAAGACGGATTGAAATGAATTATGAGCGAATTATAAATAAATAGGCCAAATTATTACAAATTCATTAGGTTTGTTTAGGTTAGACTATTAAGAAGGTTGTGATAAACAGATAAAAATATATACAAAAGTTGAATTTCCAGAGATTTGATATGAACAAATCGAATCTCCAAAAACCGGGTTTGATTTTAATGATGAAAACCCGCAAGTATTGATTATTAGGTATTTAAGTCAAAATTTAAAGGTGATAAATTATTAAGAACAATGAAATATAATTATTACGTACGAATAAAAGAAAGAACACAAGAAAAAGAAAACAAAGGACGAATTAACAGAGGACGGAGGAAGAAGAAAAAAAGCAGGAACTGCGGCAGCCTCAGAAAGAGGCGCATCAGTTGTTGCATTTCTTCTCGACGTCTGTCTTCCATTAATCCGAAAAAACAGGTTTTATAAAAGGTTTTATAAATCGGTTTTAAGCATATTTTTGACGTAAACCTTACATTAATTGATACAATAAAAAAAAATACAATAATAAAATATGGGATTTACACCCTCAGACATACATGTTTGACGAAACGAGATTAACTAAGTTTACGATTAGTGATTGCTCGACTCGAATGTATGATGAAAGTGCCCTCGTTAGAGGATTTAGATTAAATTGATTGATTAATTGAGGTGGAGTTGGTCAAATTGGTGGTCATGCAACGTGACTGGTACTCAGAAAGATCCGAGCTTACGTGGTCGATTGATCAAGCACGTAGACGTCAATAAGCTTAGAGCAGGGTCTTAGAATGCAAAGGGAGAAAAGAAGGGCGGACACTCGCGTGAGAAATATGTGAAGCCGAAGGCTTCTATTTATACTAATCACATGGAGGAATTAGGGTTAAGGTAAAATTTTGGAAATAAATCTCGAAAAGATTTGAAAATACACAGAAAAGGGCTGGGGAAGAGGCGCAGCAGCCACTGCGACCCTTGGAAGAGGCGCAGCAGGTGCTCCATCCTTTCCCAGAGGTTTCCTCCTGCGGAAGAAAGATTTCCGCGTTTCGTTTATGGAATTGCGGTAGATCTTGACTTCCTTATTCTTTAAAATATGATTTTCGGGAAATTTTATACCAAAAGATTAAAAATTGATTTTATGGAATAAATATCTGGAACGTTCTAGAACATTCCGACTCGGCATTTTAAACGGGTTATTAGAAAACGAAGCGGTTTTTGACCTGGACTCCAAATGAACTCTAATTATTGTCAAAACGACCGTAATGGTGCGTAGATGACGACCAAGGGGTAGACACAAGTATTTGAGCTATCACTTGACGATAAACTTCTGAACTGTCATAAATCGTTCCGCGTACCAAAAATGCGGCCCAATCATCACCGGGTGGCTTGCGGGAGGTGCAGATTTGAGGTATCTACAGAGCGAGGCTTGGACAAGGCGAAATTCAAAGTATAGCCATCAGGTCAATCGAAGATTACAACCTGACGACTATGGCGACGCGAGGCGGCTCAAGGGGTCTGAGCCAAGGACCTGTCGTCGGGAACATTTTAGAGTCTATCGACTATCGGGGAGGGTCGTTTAAAGTTCATTAGACTACATAAGGAAGCTCGCCAACTATAAGAAGAGACCATACCTGATACTTCATTCTCGAGATGTTTCCGGAGTTGCGTAGGAGCTAAGGCTAAGACCTAAGGGCTAAGGCTAGGACCTAAAGGTTGTGCTAAGGGTGTGGGACCCTAAAAGGAAAACACCGGCGGGAAGGTAGTCTAAGGGTAACCGAAGTTTGAGTGTTGAAACTCTAATAAAGGTGATCCTAAAGGATTATGATCCTAAAGAGAAAAGGCTAAGTATGGGAGCATAGATAGGTTGGGAACTTAAGGTTGGTATGAGAATATCCGGGGAACGACACCTCTGCCGAACTCTGCGGGGAACCAATAATATTGAGGGTAGCAGGATATCGGTAGAAACTGCTGGAGGAATCTGCTTGCGTTGGTCTCAAGCGAACTCTTGCTGGGAAATATGGAAATCTGCTCGTGTTTGCTCCGTCTCTCGAGAAATGCAATCGGCTGTCATGGACTTTCGGTGAAAAGACGAAACCCGCTCGTTGTTGCGAGCGAAGTCTTGATGAAGTAATGCGACGATTCACTGTCTGCTCGAGGATAAAGTACTGTGACAGTTCACAGTCTGCTCGTAGACAAAATACTGCGACTGTTCACAGTCTGCTCGAAATACGGGTCCGGACAAAGAATAAATATCAAATGGACCAAATGTACGATATATGGTGTTGAAGAAGAGGCGCACCAAAGATGGGCCCACAAATAACGAACTTTTGAAAATTGAGCTGGAGGGAAGCTGAGGAAGAGCCGTAGCAAGAGATGCGACTCTTGGAAGAGGCGGAGCACCCTGCTGCGTCCTTTCCTGGGTTCGTCCGTGTTTGAGTAAAAACTCGACAGAACCCGTGTTTTATTCATTATAACAAAACACAAAATCTCTCTAAACTCTCTCAAATTCCAACGATATTCCACCAAAACTTGATCAAAACCTTCCATTAATCATGACTAATAGAGGTATGTGTCTCATTCTTGCTTTAATATCCGTATTTTGCTTGAATTGAATCGAAACAATTAGGGTTTTCAACCTAGTTACTTCGAAAATTTGGGGCTTTCCCCCAAATGGATTTGCCTTGTGAAATTGACATTAGAAATGGATAATTGGTAATGTTAGGAACATAACCATGTATTATTTTTGAATTTTCGTTGAGTATTGAGCATTTGAGTGAAATTGAGATGGTTTTTAGCTGTTTCGAAAATCGCTTCGAAAATGGCCTTAGGATTGACCATTTTTGATGAAATTTGGTTTTGGAATCCTTGTGTGATGGGTAAGCTTCCTATCATTTCGGATTTTTTTTTGTGACGACGTTTTCAGGACACTTTCTAGGGCATAATCGCCATTATAGCGAAATGCTGCCAAAATTTCGACTCAAACCCATAACTAGGCCCGAGTTGAGTCTTGTCTTGACCCAACTTACCACATTAGCGGTCGGGTTTTGAAAGAAACGGCCAAAGATAGCGAGAAAAGGCCATTTTCGAGGCTTGAAAGGCTCGAAATCACCCTTACCGAGCCTCGTCGTCATCCGACGCGGCCTAATTGACTTCAATTTTGCAGGTTACGTTGCTTTTATGTTGGGGAGGGCTTCAGTGGATGTGGACGTCGATGTCGGCCCTTATCTTACTCTTGAGGAGGTGTTCGAGGAGGTTTTCGAGGAAGAGGTTGTCGAGGAGGTCCCGAGGCGGGCCAACGTAGGACGAGGTGATCGCCAGCTAGCGGGGGCACCAGAGTGGGCTGAGAAATGGGATGGTCGACATCTCATTTGGGCAGCAGAGAGCCACCTGTCTTACAGGACGGCGAGGAGCTTGGTAGGCTAGACTTATCATTTCGTTACTAATTTCCTCCTTTTTTCCACGATAATTTCATTTCTCATTCGCTTTCTGCTAAAGATAACATTTTCTTGAATCGATACAGGAGGCCGGGAACTTGAGGTCCTTCTCTAGCTGCACGACGATGATGGAGGCCTACGGAGCTTTGACGGAGGAGGAGAGGGCCATCATCGAGCTAGGATCCTTCGGCGCCGTGGTGGGAACATGGAGGGCGATCAAGGAAAGGAAGCTTCGGGCTAACCTTTGCCTGATTCGAGCCTTCCTTGATCGGTACTGGGATACGACCTCGGCCTTTCACATGCCTTTTGGGGAGGTCGGGGCCACGTTGGAGGACTACGGCATGATCTCTAGTCTGACGTGTGGAGAGGAGGCTGTGGTATGGCCGTTGACGGCCATGAGGGTGGACTTGGTTGAGGCCAAGAAGCTGATCGGCTGGAACCTGGTAGAGGGTGCTGCCGCAGTTCCCGGGTTAGTGCCGAGTACCCACGTCAGGGACTACTTTGCGGGCAGGACCCCGGCGTTGGTGACGATGGATGGGAGGATGGTGGGTCCTCCTGTTTGTACTACGGAGCAGAGGGCTCGTCTGTGGCTCTGGTGGTTCTTATCTTCACTCTACCTCGGAGACAAGGGGGAGATACTGTCCACAAAGCTTCTCCCATTCCTTTCAGACCCGAGTGACCTAGGCCGTTGGGACTGGATTACTCCTAGCTTTGCGGTCCTCGCTCGCTACATGAGGGCCATGGTCTATCTTGAGCTGCTGGAGAAGGGGACTTCTCCTGCTACTGTTGGTCCGGGACTGCTGTTGGAGGTACGAACCTTCATTTCGTGTCATGAAAGATCATTACTTCTTCTTTGCTATTGAATTGTGAAAGATCATTATCGATTGTCTTGTTTTGCAGGCGTGGGTGCACTCCTACTTTCCGAGCTTCACGCCCAAGAGGACGGAGCGTGAGCCGAGAGCGTATCCAGTTGTGAGGGACTAGGTGGTGTGTCGTAGGAAGAGCCATCGCTCTTCTTACAATGTTTGTCGACGGGGCGTGAATGCCCTGAAGTTGAGTGACGTAAGTATTTTTAATCATTCTTCCTTTATCGTGGTTCATTGCTTCTCAGAAGTGATCATAAGAATTACCCCTTGTTTACTTGCTTTAGTGGGTGCCCAGACTTTAGGTGGACTACCCCGATGCTCCGCCTTTCGTGGCTGAGGTCCTTCGACCTAGGACCTCTAGTCGGTTGCTGTTGAGGACGTCCATGGGACCAGTGTGGTACCTGGGCGAGGGCTTGACTCGTCAGTGCTCTCGGGATGCTTTCACGGTTCCCATCGACCCTCCTCAGACGATGTTTAAGGAGCCTTCTGATGCTGAGAGGGAGGCTGACTTGGCGGGTGTTGGTGGTGACACTCTTCTCCTTCCGGGCGAGGAGTACTCCTTGTTTGTTCGCCAGAGGCTAGCGTACTGGCCGATCGTGGTAAGTATTATAGCCTCTTTTTAATTGTCTTGATAAACTAACGAATGATCATCGAATAAAGAATTCATTTGAATTTTACAGGAGATCGAGGTGGCGGGCGTCGAGCCCCCAGTGTACCCCGAGACCCTTGAGTACACTGACACGGCAGGGATGACGATGATCTCCGAACTCCGCGACTTTGGCGAGGAGGTGATAGATGCTGTCCTGGAGGAGTGGCAGCACTTGGTTAGGAGGGTAAGCCCCCAGCTTCAGATGTCTTTTGCTGTCTTTGTGGCATAAGAATGCATTTGTTCATTTCATTGAAAAATTTTTATTTATTGAAATACAGGTGGCGCCATCTCGGCATGTGGCGCTGTGGAGGGTGGCCAACCGGCTACGGGCTACAGCCATCGAGGCACTCGCAGGTGGCCGAGGATGACAGGTATGAACCTCTCATTTTCTTTATTTTGAATTTTGTTGTAATTTCTCGCGTTTTGTTTGAAATGATTGAAATGAGGTATTCCTTTATTATTTGCAGAGGGAGCGTGAGCTGGCGCAGTCCCAGGAGGAGACAGCTCGCTTGTTAAGGGAGTTGGAGGTCAGGGATGCCGAGATTGTTGCTCTCGAGGCGAGGGTAGCCGAGCAGGTAGCGAGCAGGAGTAGCTGTCTTCTTTTTGTCTCTTTTGTCGCTGGCTGTATTGTACATACTTGCGCATTTGGACCTCATTTTTGGATTTTTCGGACTTGTTTTGGGCGAAAGCCCCCAGTTTGATGTACATATATCATTTTGGTGATATATATGATGGCCTGAGTGCCTTTGCTGCTGGGTTGTCGGTTGTTCCTGCAAGTTAGCTTAGAAACAGGTTTGGTAGATGACGGTTTACGCCGTCATGCAACCGAAAATTGCATAGAATTGCACATAAAACACATACTATACACATGGCTTAAATTACCGCGAATAGAGAAAAAAGACCTAAAAAAAATGCGAAAAATTGCCCAGAAATGACCGGACAGTAGGGAGGGCTACCTCCTAAAAAAACTTAAAAAGAAATGTGTAAGTTTGAAATGTAATGTGAAACGGGGAGTGAAATGATTCCCCCAAAAAATCAAAATAAAATAAAATGGGTAAGTGTGCTGTGTGGCGAAAAATGTCGAACTCGTCTCGAGAAGCGAACCCGACAATTATTTGGAAACATAAAAGTTGCAATTTGACGGAATTACCAAAATAATAACCTATAGGAATAAAAAATTATAGCCAAAATAAATTAGGAAAGATCCAAAGCGGAAAATCACAGAAATCTCTCTGGGGAAGAGGCGCAGCAAGAGCTGCGACCTTTCGAAGAGGCATAGCAGGTGCTGCGCCATTTTCCCTGTTGGTCAGTTCTGACGGAAATTAGGAAATAGCTTTTAGTATAAATAGAGACGACGGAGAAACTTTTATTCACATAATTCCTCCATCTCTCTTCCGTCTATTTCACAAAAGCTCTCCTATTTTCATAGAAAAATTAAAAAAGTATGGATGCCTTTGAAAACCGTCTCAAAGAGTGGACAAATGATTTTACAAACGTCAAGAAGCATGACATGGGTGCTTTTAATTTGGGATCAATCTTGAGTCTCAAATTGGTGAAGGTTGTAAAACCTTTCTTGGATGCTTGTCTTGAATATTGGGACCCTAATTTCCATGTTTTTGCCTTTCCTAGAGGCGATATCTGTCCTTTTCCTGAGGAAATTGCTGCAATTGGAGGATGAGATCCAGAAAATGCGCCTGCCATACCCTCTAGCTCTCAAGGGTACAAAAGTAAATTTAGAGATTTGCTTGCACTGACTAAAGCTGAGGTTGATCGCCTTGTGACCTCAAAAGGAGTATGTATGCTTGATGTCATTGACCGATTCATAAACAGGGAAGACCCATCTATCTCTTATGTGGGGAGGCGTAGGGCGTTCGGGTTTTGCCTACTGCATGGTTACGTCCTCCAAGGGCATATTGATAAGGAAATGAGAGGGGATCCTCGTTACTTGAGCTCGGTTGAACAAATGGAGCTGCGCAAGAGCCCAACGTGTTTGTGCTTAGGAGAGATCATTTTGGGGCTGGATAATAGAAAAGCCAACCGCGAGCTACCTTATTTGGGAAGTCCTATCATTTTGCAGGTAAGAACCTCTTTTCTCTTTTTTTTGTACAATGCCAACCGTTTTCTTTTTTTTTTCCAACCATTTTTTTTTATTCTTTTATTTTTTTTCGTTCGTTTTTTTTTTGGTTTTCTTTTTTTTTGGTTGGTCATTAATTCCCGACTTCCTTGTAGGTTTGGCTCATGGAGCGTTTGCGGTTGATCGAGCCCCCAGTTAACGTGTCAGGATATTATACTCGGTCAATTGCGGTGAGAACCAGGCTCTATATGATGGACTTCACTCGAGTTTGCAACTATTAGGAGAACAAGTTGAAGAATGAAGGTGGTCCTTTGATCCGATGGATTGTGCCATGGTGGCATCTCAAGTCAGTCACTGGAGTTTTATCTTTAGATCCTACTCGGTCAGTTCGCATTCCTGGCTTGGAATTCATGATATGCATCTTCCCGGAGAGATTGATGAGGCAAGTGAGCCTTAAGCAGAAGATTCCTAAGCTTGACACCGTTCCTCAGACTGCATTGGCACATGCTACCGAGAGTCGTCGAGAGTGGGCCCTCAAGTGGACTCAGAGGAACATGTGGTTCATACTGTCTCTTGTTGGTTCCTTATGGGTATTAGATTCATATCTGCAATGGAGGAAGGCTACTACTCCCGAGGAGCGCGAGAGATTGAGGAAGCGCGAGCCTATTGACTCCAAGATTCGTGAGGTAGCAAAGGAGAACTAGAAGTATCTGACAGAGGGGAGGAAGATGCCGGTTCCCAAGTCGTTCATCCGTCGAAGAAACCGAAGACAGCTCCTGCCGTAGAGATGGTGGTGGATCGAAATGGTAAGACTAGACATCGAGAGAAACCTTTGGTGATTAGGTCAGAGATAGCACAGGAGCGCCCGGCTCGTGGTCGAGACAAGAAGTATGATAAAAATGACAAAGGCAAAGGGAAGATGGAAGAGTAGCCTAAGTCGTAGTATTATTTATTATTATTATTATTTTGTACTAAATGGCGGGGTTTTTAGAATCCTAGCCTAGCATTTATTTTTAGCATTTTATATTATGTGGCATATTATTATTACTTATGAGGCAAATGAATAAAAGATTAATTAGTTATGAAACTATTGTATTTTCTTTTCATTATTCTTGTCGAATTTCAAATGCAAATGCAAATGTCCTTCTATTTACATTTTAAAATTGTGGGTTGTGTCCTGTGAAGGATTGCCTACGTATTCAAAAAAATGAAATCAAACCCTTGTGCGTAGTTCGAGTAAATGTAAAAGAATAAATGTTCTAAGCAAGATCCTGTAATGAATTAGAAAATAAGCATGAGCTTTACTTACTCCTAAAATACAACTCAATTTATTTGATGATATGAGGATGACGAATTGTCAAAATGCAAGAGCAAGGTGACATAAGCTTTATTTCAGCGGGCCAAGGGCCGTTTTTATTTCGTGTCGCTTGAGCGGCACGTGGGTGTTACGCGAGGCGCGTGTCTTGTCCTACCCTAACCATAATATCGTTTCAGTTGGTCGAGATTAGTTGGATTAGCAAATTCATTCCCATCTAGGTCTGTGATCCTAACCGCACTCCCCGAAAGTATGGACTTGACTAAGAATGGTCCGGCCCATTTGGGCTTGAACTTTTCTCGTAGATCGACAGGTAGAAGAGCTCAAACTGATTTGAGGACTAAGTCTCCTTCTTTGATGTTTCTGGGCTTAACCCTTTTGTTGAAGGCTCGTTTGATACGTGCCTGATATGTTTGCACGTTATGCAATGCGCGCAATCTTCGTTCATCCAAGAGGGCGAGTCCTTCATATCTATCTCTCTTCCAATCAGCTTCTAGAATTTTGCTTTCGAGCAGAATGCGTAAGGACGGGATTTCTAGCTCAACTGGTTGTACAACTTCCATGTCATAAGTTAAATAGAAAGGAGTAGCCCCAGTGGGCGTCCTAAGTGATGTGCGATAACCTCATAATGCAAACGGTATCTAACTGGGCCAATCGCGATAATTGTCGATCATTTTCTTGAGGATTGTGACGACATTCTTATTAGCTGCCTCTACCGCACCATTAGCTTGTGGTCTGTATGGCGAGGAATGGTGGTGTTTGATCTTGTACTTGGCTAGCAATTGTTCAGTCTCAGCCGGGAAATGTGAACCATTGTCACTGATGATCTCGTGTGGGCAACCATATCGACAGATGATATTGGTTTGTATCAACTTTGCCACGTTTTTGGCTGTGAGACTAGTGTAAGATGTCGCTTCGACCCATTTAGTAAAATAGTCGATGGCTACCAAGATGAAATAGTGGCCTTCTGTTCCGATTGGAGTAATCTTTTCCGATGATGTCGATTCCCCGAGCATAAAATGGCCAAGGATATGTCATGGTGTAGAGTAGTGAAGGAGGGACATGTTGCACATTCCCGAAAATTTGGCAGTTATGGCAATGTCTGACATACTTGATGCAATCGGATTCCATCGTGGTCCAGTAATATCCTTGACGCGTGATTTTCTTTTCCATCATTGGCCCACTCATGTGAGGGCCACCCTCTCCATCATGAACTTCTTCCATCACTTTTCGTGCCTATGAATGATCAAGGCATCGTAAGACTACACCAAGAGGTGTTCTTTTGCATAATTCTCCCTGCATGAGGAGATATTGAGAGGCTAGTAGGCGTATATCGCGTTCTCCCCTCTTGTCCATATCTGGTGGGTATGTACCATTGAGATTGAAGTTTAGAATAGCCTGGAACCAAGGTTCACCTGGATTTTCTTCCTCATCTGTAATTTGGTGTACATAGGCTGGTTCTGATCGTCGTTCGATGCATAAGTGCATTTCTACCATGTCATCTGGCATGTTAATCAAAATGCAAGTTTTACAAGAGCGTCCGCAAACTGATTTTCTTCACAAGGTAGGTGTATATAAGTTACCTGATCGAAGAATTGGGCAACTTAATCTATCATAGCTTGATAGGGTGCTAGACTTTCACTTCAAATTTTCCAAGATCCAGTAATTTGGTTAATGATCAAGGATGAGTATCCGTGAACTCGAAGATTTTTGATGCCTAAACTTACTGCTGCCTGTAGCCCTATGACGCAAGCTTCTTATTCGGATGCGTTATTTATCACCTCGAAGTCGAGTTTAACAGAGAGTGGCGTATGCTCTCCTTAAGGAGAAATGAGCAATACTCTTATTCCAAATCCTCTTAGATTCGATGCTCAATCAAAATAAAGGTCCCAAGAATCTACGTTGGTTTGTAGTATATCCTAGTCTGGAAATGACCATGTGTCTGCTTGGGTGTCGTTGATGGGATTATCTGCGAAGAACTCGGCAACGGAACGCCCCTTTATAACCTTCAGAGGTACGTATTTGAGATAGAACTCTGAGAGCATTAAGGTCCATCTTGCCAAGCGTCCGTTGAGTACATGTTTTTCGAAGAGGTATTTAACAGGATCCATTCTGGAATACACCTTGACAGAGTAACGAAGCATGTAGTGGCGTAGTTTCATCGTTGCCCACACAAGAGCGAGGCTTGTCTTTTCAAGAGGTGTGTACTTGCATTCATACTCCAAGAACTTCTTACTAAGATAGTAGATAACTCTTTCTTCTTTTCCTACAGTTTGTGCTAGCATAGCCCCCATGGCTGTTTCAGTTACTGTGAGATATAAACCAAGATGTTGATCTCGTTGAGGAGGCATGAGCACTGGTGGCTTGGCTAATATCTCCTTGATTTTGCCAAATGCTTTTTGGCAATCGTCGTCCCATGTGGTGTGATCTGTTCTCTTGAGCTTCTTGAAAATGGGTTCGCAAATCATAGTAAGCTTCGATATGAATCGGCTTATATATTGCACCTTGCCTAGAAATCCTCTAACCTCCTTCTCTGTTTGAGGTTGTGGCATTTCGATAAGAGCCTTGATCTTGGATGGATTAATTTCTATTCGTCTTTGACTGACGACATATCCCAGAAGTTTGCCTGACGTTACCCCGAATGCGCACTTCTGGGGATTGAGCCTCATGTTATATTTTTGCAATCTTAGGAAGAATTTACGGAGGTTGTCAATGTGCCCCTTACTATCCTTGGATTTCACCATCATATCATCGACGTACACTTCTACCTCTTTGTGTATCATGGCATGTAGCAATGTGGTTGTAGTTCGTTGATAGGTAGCTCCAGCATTGATTAGCCCGAATGGCATAACAGTATAGCAATAGGTGCCCCATTGATTGACAAAGCCAATCTTATGCATGTCTTCTATGGCCATCTTGATTTGATTATATCCTGCATATCCGTCCATGAAGGACAACAACGCGTGGTCTGCTGTATTGTCTACCAATATGTCGATGTGTGGTAGAGGGAAATCGTCTTTGGGACTTGCTTTGTTTAAGTCTCTGAAATCAACACAAACTCAGATTCGCCCATCCTTTTTGGGCACGAGTACTATGTTAGCCACCCAGTCTGAATACTCGGAAACTTTGATGAACCCGGCTTTGAATTGTTTATCGACTTCTTTTTTGATTTTAAGAGCCCATTTTGTCCTCATTCGACGGAGTTTCTGCTTTACAGGTTTGAAACCTGGTTTGATTGGAATTTTGTGTTCTGCAATATCCCTGTCGATCCCTGGCATGTCTTTGTAGGACCAAGCGAAAACGTCTTTGAACTCATGTAGGAGGTTTATGAAACTGGCCCTTTCGGTTGGGCTTAAGGTCATCCATATCCTAAGTTCTTGGGGTTCTAGTTCGGTTCCTACGTTGATGGGTTCAGTGTTCTCTATGACTGGTGCCCCTTCCCCCTCTTGTAATATTTTTTTATCTATGTAGGGAGGTAATTCGATTGAGTCTGGGTCAGGATCATCCTCATTATCATCGAAAATAGAATTGCATTCAGAATAACATAAAGAGTAAGCAGAATCTGATTTATTCATATTAAATTTTGAAAAGAGTTGAAACAAAGAAGCCATCTGTTCTGTAGTCAGTGGCGGTAAAGGGACAACTACTGGGACATTTCCCAAGCTACTGTTACTACTTGATGCTATGCTAGGAGAAACAAGGGGATTGGGAGTGGCGATAGGAGGAGACTCTCTAGGAACTTTCTAGACTCTGACTCTGATTCCAACTCCGACTCCGACTCGAATTCGTGTTCTTCTGGTTCTCTTTTGAACATCTATCCATCTCCAGTGGTGACCTTGAAGAGCTTTCCTTGGTTTTTTGTCCACTTGATCGACATTCTCCATCCTTTTTGCTGATTTGAACTGGTTTCGGTGATTAATGCTGTAGGGTTGAAATGGTCATTCTGAAGTATCCTAGTAATGATCTCGTCCTACGCAGCTCTAACAAATCGGTCCTCTCCAAACAGAAAACTGACAGCTTGTTCGTCTAAACAAGGTGTTTGAAGAGTATTGACGATAGGAACCGTTTCTGAAGGAATGAAGTAGCAATCGTGAAAGATCTCGATTCCAGCTAGTTGCATTCCTTTATAGTGCCAAGGTTCGGGAAACCCATGAAAGTATTCCTGACTCCCTTCTCTAACGAAGTATCCGTTTAGGGTCGGGAGATAGGGTCGCATTTGGATTCCCACGTTCTTACGGTTTTGAAACTGAGTGAGCATTTCTAGAGCTTCTTCTTTCGTGGGTTTCTATCCCAACCCTAAAGGTATCTTTTGAGAGTTTACTTCTTTTTAAGGTACAAAGGTATTCTTCTTGGCAGGATTTAAAGGCATTCCCGGGAAGTATCCCTGAGACTTGAGTATGTGGTTGACCACTAATTTGGAGTATGGATCGAAGTATAGAGGTGCTAGTTCACTTTCTACAAGGTTTATGCTATGGAAGCCCCCAAGCTCATATACTGGATCTATGACTACTTGGTTGCTTGACATCTTCTCTATCACTGCCTTGATAAGTGACGAAGTGATCGTCACTACTTTGCCATCTAGTGGGATCTTGATTTTCTGGTGCAAGGTGGATGCTACTGCTTTGGAAGCGTGAATCCAAGGCCTTCCTAGAAGTATGTTCAATGATGCTTCGATATCCAATATTTGAAAGTTAACCTTTCGCTCAATCGGCCCTGTAGCTATGGTGAGATTGACTAGTCCTACCACTTTACGTCGTGTTCCATCGTATGCTCTAACACCTTGGTTAGTAGGAGTCCAATCCGATTCTTTCATGAGCAATTTATAGGCTGTTTTCAATGGTATGACATTGACTGCAGAGCCATCATCTACCAAAGTCATTGGCACATTTTTTTAAGCATATGACAGTGATAAATAGAGCTAGGTTGTGACTGGCGCCGAAGGGAGGCAAATCCTCATCTGAGAAAGTAACTGGGTTACTTAGCTTAGCTGAATCTTGGAAGACCAAGTTGACTAAGTTGTCAGGCGTAGAGTTGTGTGCTACATTTAATTTGGCCAAACCTTATAATAAAGCTTGGCGATGAGGAAATGAACTTGCCACTACTTGCCAGACTGAAAGACCAGCCTTTGTCTTCTGTAGTTGTTTTAGCAAGTGGTCAGTAGATGTATCTTCGCCATCATTTAGTGTGATGACGTTGGCGTTAGTAATTGGACCATTAGCTATGGGACCATTTTGAGAAACATTTTGATATGGACGCCCTGAACGAGTAAGGTGGTCTATATCTTGGTCTTTACTACCTTTGACTATGTCATCACTAACCTTGACTAGATAGTGCTCAGTGAGGTATTCATCTTCATCGTCATCGGCCCATATTCCGTTGACGGTGGCAAATTCTCTTAACCTGATGATCTCAACTTCTAAATTGATTATTTGGTCGACTAGACTGTCAACCACGACGACTACCTCTTGCATTGTAGAATTTGGAGATAGGTTTAGTGGCACACTCTCCCTGGGTATGGTGCTTGGATTACGGAGGGATGCTACTACATCTTCCAGTTCTGAGACTCGCCTACTCACACTCTTTGCCCATGCAATAAAGTCGGTGATGGTGGGAGAAATGGTGGAATAGGTCCTCTCATCTTCTAACGCGTGGATCTCATCTTCGATTGGAGAAATGAGGTGTGAACAATCTAAGGTAGATTCTTCATTTGTAATCATCAGAACTCCAAGAGAATTCTGAGTATTGTTAGGCTTACCTCTAGGAGGTATGGGTAGGCGACCATCTTCGATTATATCTTGAAGGACATGTTTTTGCTTGAAGCACTTCTCTGAATCGTGTCCCTTACCTCTATGATATTCGCAGTATGAATTTTCGTCCTAGAGCTTGGACTTCTTTTCTGGGTCAGGTGTAGGCCCTATGGGTTGGAGCTTGCCCTGTTTCATCAACCTTTTCAGAGCATTGGAGTATGTATCGCCGATGTTTGTGAACTTCCTTTGCGGGTTATTTTTCTTGGATGATTCGAGAAGGTTAACCTCATTAGTCTTGCTAGTAGAGCCATAAGAACGACTTGTTGAACCTTTATATCCACGACCCACCGTTTTGGACAAGAGCCTTTTACGGATGTCATCTTGAATTCTTGTCCCTAGCACAGTTAGATCTTTGAAGGTGTTTATGTTTTGGTACCTCAAGTGGTTTGCATAAATGGGTCTCATGTTATCCACGAACTTTTCCACAAGGGTAGCTTCATCTGGATGCTCAACAAGTTGTGTGCTAGTCCTCCACCTACTTAGGAAGTCGGTGAAGCCTTCTTTCTCATTTTGGGTAAGAACCTCTAAAGTGCGCATGTTGACTTGGATTTCAGCATTATCCGCGTATTGTTTAGAGAACTCGATTGCGGCATCATCCCAGGTGGGAATCTTCTTGTGTTCGAAAGAGTAGAACCATTGCTTAGGAATGGTGTCGAGAGATGAAGGAAAAATCCTTAAGAACATCTCAGGTTTGATGCCTTTGATAGACATGTAGTCTTTGAAAGCACGAATGTGGTTCAAAGGGTTCTCATGTCCCTTGAACTTTGGGGTATCAGTCATATTGAAGTTGGTTGGCAATTTGGTGTTCACGGCCTCATACTTACGATTGTTCTCCCTATAAATGTCATCTCCTTTGAGGTACATTAGTTGCTCCTCCAAGTATTGGAGTCGCTTCTCAGCTTCAAAAGGAGGGTTGATTTCTTGTTGTGCAACAAAAGGTGGGAGGTTATCATGCACAAATTCGCTAGGAATATCATCTTCTGTAGGAGGGAGTCTAGTTTCTACAGCAACAATTCGGCCTTCGATAGTTTTGAGGCGATCATAAACTTGGTCTTGGCTTGTTTTGAGACGAGCGAGCGCAGCTAGGATTTGAGCATTACCCTTTGGGGGTTGACCACTGGTGCTTGTGGTACTAGTTTCAGGCATCTTGGAAACTGGATAAGAGATCGACGATGAATCAAAACACGATCGACCACTCTAGCACACTTACTCAAAGCAAAAAGACTCTACTCGTGAAGTGGGAGTGTGCCACTTGTGTCAAGTGTGTTTTTGAAAACGACAAAGGTTTGAAATGTTTGTCCTAGTCAACTGTAGTGTAGTTGCAGGAGTGTTGACTCGAAGTGAGGTTTTGAAATGGGTTTTGAGGCCCGAATTTTGACTCGACATTTGGCCAAAGTTTTGACTTATTTTGCGCTAATTTGGACCATTTTCGAAAAAAAATGGGTTTATATTTTAAAAGGTTTTGATTTTACAAAAATTCGTCTTAGTTTAGTTTACGAAATGGTGATCACGTATGGTATAAGCATTTATACATGCGTTATAATGGTATGCTGAGTGCATTTAGAAAGGTTTTGGCGTAAAAGGTGGGTTGCCATACCGAGCAATCAAACCCGGGTCTGTGGAGAGGTCCGCGCCAAACATGAGTAAGGTCGGTTCCTAGTCCATTTCCTCGAGTAGTGAAAGCCCTTAATACAAACATGAGTAAGCATCATGGTATGGTTGATGTCAATCGCTATCCATCCTTAGGCCCAGATAAGAATTTGGTCCGTCCAGATGGGACGATTGGTCGAATGGGTTGGGTTGGGCCTAAGAAGGCCGAATAAAACGATCTAAGAAGATCGAGTAATGAAAATCGATAACTGTCTCATATAAACTATTCCCTAACCTTGTTCAAGTTTCACCCTTAGGAACACGTAAGTGTATTACTCCCCAGCGGAGTCGCCAAACTGTGGACACGAGGGGCCCACGGGGGCGCTTGGGAAACAACCGTTTGCATTTGTGGAGTCGCCACCAACTTATTGTGGAAAATTGAAAACCGTTCGAATACTTCGTGTCATGTCAAGACACAAAGTAGTGACATAGACACCAAGAACTCGTTACCCTTAGCATTCTATGTCTAGAATGACTCTCGTGGATGCCAATGAACACGCATGTTCAAAGAGATCTGGAGTAAGGGGTGAGGGTACATATTAAGAAGTCCTTTTACTGAACACCTAATCCCACCCGCCTCAATAGCGGCCTCTACTAATGATTAGGGAAGTTATTCATACTCGATATGTTGTCGATTATATGCATGCAATGCAACAAACAACATTTTAAACCTAGCATGTGAATTAAACTAAGTCGGTGGACAAATAATTTAGCACTCATTAATGTCAAAGTAGGGTTTAGATTAATTACATGTGAAAACAAGCAAATAAATAACTCATACAAAATAATAAATAAATTGCGATAATTAAAATTACAATCATTACAATGGATTAATGATTTACGTCAAAAATATATTCAAGACGGATAATTTGAGAAAAACAAGGGCAAATAAACTAGGTTAAAACGAACAGATTAGAGGTGATAATAGGATTAATAGCCAATTAATACATAATTAACGAATTAGGTCAAAGCAAGAACGAAAGTTCAGAGACAGAGCTCCACTCGGAACAGGCGCAGCAATGCTGCGTCTCTTGGAAGAGACGCAGTGGTCACTGCGTCTGTTCCTAAGGTTATTCTGGCTGTGAAGTGAGAACTGCGATTGTTAATGTTCGTTGGTGGATTTAATGATTGATTATTGATATTTGACTTGGATGAAAGTGACTTAGCATGTTATTTACATGTGAATTGGTCGTAAAAACGATAACGAATAACTTAAAACTAACTAGAACGAATTAAGACGGATTGAAACGAATTATGAGCGAATTATAACTAATTAGGCCAAATTATTACAAATTAATTAGGTTTGTTTTGGTTAGACTATTAAGAAGGTTGTGATAAAAAGATAAAAATATATACAAAAGTCGAATTTCTAGAGATTTGATATGAACAAATCGAATCTCCAAAAACCGGGTTTGATTTTAATGACGAAAACCCGCAAACATATATTATTAGCGATTTAAGTCGAAATTTAAAGGTGATAAATTATTAAGAACATTGAATTATAATTATTACGTACGAATAAAAGAAATAACACAAGAAAAAGAAAACAAAGGACGAATTAACAGAGGACGGAGGAAGAAGAAGAAAAGCAGGAACTGCGGCAGCCTCAGGAAGAGGCGCAGAAGATGCTGCAACTCTTCGAAGAGGTGCAGCAGTTGCTGCGTTTCTTCTCGACGTCTGTCTTCCGTTAATCCGTAAAAACAGGTTTGATAAAAGGTTTTATAAATCGGTTTTAAGCATATTTTTGATGTAAACCTTACATTAATTGATACAATAATAAAATATAGGATTTACACCCTCAGACTTACATGTTTGACGAAACGAGATTAACTAAGTTAACGATTAGTGATTGCTCGACTCGAATGTATGATGAAAGTGCCCTCGTTAGAGGATTTAGATTAAATTGATTGATTAATTGAGGTGGAGTTGGTAAAATTGGTAGGTCATGCAACGTGACTGGTACTCAGAAGGATCCGAGCTTACGTGGTCGATTGATCAAGCACGTAGACGTTAATAACCTTATAGCACGGTCTTAGAATGCAAAGGGAGAAAAGAAGGGCGGACACTCGCGTGAGAAATCTGTGAAGCCGAAGGCTTCTATTTATACTAATCACACAGAGGAATTAGGGTTAAGGTAAAACATTGGAAATAAATCTCGAAAAGATTTGAAAATACGTAGAAAAGGGCTGGGGAAGAGGCGCAGCAGCCACTGCGACTCTTGGAAGAGGCGCAGCAGGTGCCGTGTCCTTTCCCCAGAGGTTTCCTCCTGCGGAAGAAAGTTTCCGCGTTTCTTTTATGGAATTGCGGTAGATCTTGACTTCCTTATTCTTTAAAATATGATTTTCGGGAAATATTATACCAAATGATTAAAAACTGATTTTATGGAATAAATATCTGGAACGTTCTAGAACATTCCGACTCGGCATTTTAAACGGGTTATTAGAAAACGAAGCGGTTTTTGACCCGGACTCCAAATGCACTCTAATTACTGTAAAAAAGACCGTAATGGCACGTAGATGACGACCAAGGGGTAGACACAAGTATTTGAGCTATCACTTGACGATAAACTTACGAACTGTCATAAATCGTTCCGCGTACCAAACATGCGGCCCTATCATCACCGGGTGGCTTGCGGGAGGTGCAGATATAAGGTATCTACACTCACCCACCACCGTGTAGTCAGGATATCGCTCCTGCTCCTCCTCTCGCCAGCTCGAGATCTCTCCTCATGCTCAACCGTGTGTGCCTCGCTCTCTGGCTGCGGGTACCCCTCCGCCGGGAACCGGTATAAAGAAGGGTGTGGCCAGCCCTCAGGAACGGGATGTCCTCTCCTCATGTGATACTTGTACATAGGGAACAAGGTAAGTGCCAGATCCCGCTCCATACGAGCCTGCCTGGTAAGCAACTCAAGAAGAAAACCGTCACGATGCCCTTGGTCTAGGACCTCGGACGCCTAAAAGGGTGGAGGAGGAACAAAGTTAGTCGGGTAAACCGGCTGTGTAACAGAAGGAGTGAGGATAGAGATCGGTGTAGGCGTGGGCGTGGAAGACTGCCCAGCCTCAGTCGGTGTGGATCCCTCTCCAGTCTCAAGTCTCTTCCGCTTCTTAGAAGCGAAAGTAGTGGGAGGAGCGAGTGTGAGGTGGTAAGAAGGTAGAGGTGGAAGCAACCTACCCGACACAGTGATCAAAAGTATAAGACGGGGTAGGTCAGGAAACGGAAGGGTCACGGACAAGGAACGACCAATCTTCCAAGTCCGTTGGTCTGAAGCTAACCAAAACATTGCCAACATGGCAAAAACATCTAGGTACTTGTCCTTATCTACATGTGTCAGGTCACGAGGGAAAGCAGTGAAGATAGAGCGGGCGAGGTAGGAGGCTATGTCTCCACAGGTAATGGTGCCCGTCGTCTTCTGCCCAACAGCATTAAAATGCTGAGCTGTTAGATAAGCAATGTTAAAAACAAAGGGGCCCTCGCTATCAATGTTTAAATAGCCCCCTAAAATCAACAACTCAACATTGTTAATGTTGTTAGGCTCTTTACGGCCAAAAATCGTCCCTCTAATGAGAAGCAAAAAGTAACAGGCCGGGGGAAGGTGAATGTGAGCCAGCCTACGCTGCTTAAAGGGAGTCTGTGCCAAGGTAGGCCAAAGTAAGCGCAGGACCTTTCGAGGAGGGTCCTGATGGACGTCTGAAGACAAACCTAACCACCTCCCAAACTCGTCTAAGGTACAGGTGGTAGTTCGGTTAAACAACCTAAAAAAGACACAAGAGCTCTACGGGCTGTGTCGTAGGCAGCAACTGAAAAGGTAAAGGAGGTGAAAAACTCAAGCGTCAGCTCCGCATAGGTCAGTGCACTCATGGTGGTCAACCCGGTCATCCCCATCCCGTTCAACAACTCAGAAAAAGGCTCATAAATCCCCAGTCTCTCAAGGGTGATCCGACACAAGAATTTTGTAGAAGTAAAGTCACAGCGCTCTAAGTTATAAAAACGTGTACGATGCATCGAGTTCACGAAACGTACCTCAGGATAATCAGGATGCGGGTCCAAAGAGTCATCGGCACGGAACGTGGCAGTGGCACGTCCAGCAGCAGGAGTGCCTCGTCCTCGACCTCATCCAGTAGTGCCCGAAGAAGAAGTTAGTCTAGGAACTGGGCGGGGCACTAACGCAGACCTGTAAGCAGCTGTGACGGTGGGTGACGACGCAGCAGAGGTCATCACCGAAGAGGAAACAGTACCAGCAGTAGAAACATTAGTGGCAACAGCAGTAGCAGTAGTAACCGCGGGGCTAGTGACGGTGGCAGCAGTAGGGACCACCGTCTCAGACAGGGATGGGGTAACAGTAGAGCTAGAAGAGGGCATGGTGTTACTATCCATCCTAATCAATCAAGTAAGTGCGTAAATCAGTCAACAAAACAATTACACCCGAATTTCCCCAAATTTGTCAAAAATTTTCGAACCCTAATGCCCTAATTAGATCGAAAATAAACAATTAATCAACAATAAATAAAGAGAAATACTTACTTGATTGAAAACCTACAAGAAGATGCAAAGAGATCGACAAAAAGCGCAAGAAATAAGCGGATTAAAACCCGACTCGAGCAAACCCTAATTCCCCAATTAAAACGCAACAAAGACGAATTTGAAGGTGAAGGGTGAGGGATTTTGTCGAAATTAAAGCAATAAAAATAATGTGGGTGATTGATTTTGGTAAAGGGGAAGAACAAGGAGGTTTTGGGGATTTATTGTGGGTTTTTTGCACAAAATAAGGAAGAACAAAAGTTAGAATGAAATAGAATGAAGGGAGAAAAGAACTTCTTGCGTGATATAAGGCATATTCACTCGATCGAGTGGTTTGAAAACATTCGATCGAGGACTTCGTCATCCATTCTACTCGATTGAATAACAATCCTTTCGATCGAGAACTCTTCTTTTTGGGCAAGTCGATCGAGAGCTTCAATCTGCTCGATTGAACCATTTACCTGGGCAATCTTCTCGATCGAGTACAAAAAGTACTCGATCGAGTTATTTTCCTTTGTCACGCGTCCCAATGCAATAAATCTTCCCCAAACCTGCATAGAAACACGTAGAAATACTTCCTGCAAATACCAAAATCACAAAATATGCAGTCTATATCCGGTTTTACGCTAAAACTAACTACGCTATTGTCTAACAGTCTAAAACGCAATTAAAATGTCTAACGGAAATTCAAAATTACAAAGTGTTACAATAGGGCATTCCTCACTTATCTTCCAAAACACTGTAGTAGCCCAAAAGAGGGCTTCTGACTGGAGGAGGTCCCTTCAGCATCGCAGTCCGTCCTCTTGGATCGCCATAAGCTTGAACTCGAACTGATGGAAGGAAAATAGTTTGCGTCCACATACGCCTTCACTTTCTTCTTCCCTTTTGCATTCCTATCTTCATTGGCGGCATTCTCATAACTCAATTTGACCTTCACTGTACCATGACCGACTGCGTCTCCAGTATCCACACTATCTGTATCTACAGTAAGAAAAATAACTTAATGGTCCTCCTTTTTGCTCTCAGTCTGAGGCGTAGGTGTCACTATAGCAACACAATACTCAATATTTTCAGCTGGAGTGTCTGTGTCTGGGTCAATAGAGGGTAAGGCATTGCAAGGTTGAACTTGCATAGGGGCTCTATGAGCTTTGGACTGATAAAATGTCAGCTCCTCATCTCCTACTTGGAAAGTAAGGGTCTTCCCCCCGACATCAATTACCGCACGAGCAGTAAAATAATAGGGGTATAAGAGTCTTCGGGTATGTCTAAGACCACAAAGTCAACGGGAATAAAGAATCTCCCGATTTTCACAGGTATGTCCTCTAAGACACCTAGTGGCCGTGATATGCTACGGTCGGCCATCTGAACGGTCATATTGGTACAATTAAATTTGGTCAAACCCAGTCTCTTAGCGAGAGACAAAGGTAAGACACTCACGCTAGCTCCTAAGTCACATAGCGCGTTGTCAATTAAGTGGGTTCCTATATGACATGGAATTGAAAAGCTACCCGGGTCTGATTGTTTGGGTGGTGTCTTATTCTGAACTAAGGCAGACCTTACTTCAGTCAAAGCCACCGTTTCATGGTCACTTATATGCCTCTTACGCGTTAAAATTTATTTCATAAATTTCATGTAAGAGGGTACCTGGGTAAGCAGTTCGGCGAAAGGAACGCTGACATGAAGGCTCTTCAGAATATCTGCAAACTTTCCAAACTGTTGTTCGGCCTTCTTGTTCTGCAATCGCCTTGGAAAGGGAAACGTTATAGGAATTTCTAACCCTTTGTTTCTTTCTGCCAATGTCTCGACAGGATCATCAATATTTATGCTCGATCGATCCCTTTTCCTCTCGATCGAGGTCTTTCAGTAACAATTTCATTCGATCGAACACCATCAGCCACTCGATCGAAATTCCCTTTATCAGCATCACTCGATCGAGGTACAATTTCACTCCATCGAGCCGTTTCCGCAGCCAATTCATTCGATCGAGGGATTTCCTCCTCTCAATCGAAGTCTTGATTATCAGCGTTACTCGATCGAACACCAACATCACTCGATCGAGTACTATTTCCTGCATCTCTACTCGATTGACCTCTAGAAATGAGTCGATTGAGGATTGTCCTTAGATTCAGCATTATTTCGTCCACTGACAACTGTTCACGGCCTGCAATAGTGCTTTCCGGGTCTAATATGTCCTCATCAGTCGACATCTTGGGTCCTTCATAAAAGAGACTGCTTCGCAAATTTATCAGGTTAATCATCTCATGTTGGTTCTTATCGGGTTGAGACGGTAAATGACCCGGCTTCCTTGAAGATTGGTTAGCCGCGAGTTGAGCAATTTGAGACTCAAGTGACTTTATTGACGCATCTTTATGTTGGTCACTCTTCTGCAGCTGAACAGTCAACGATTGTATCATTGAATTCAACTCAGTCATCTCACTTACACCACTAGAAGAAGCTCCTTGATTCGGCAGTGGAAACGATGGAGGCTTTTAAAAGCCTTGTTGAGCCTTGTGAGGAGGGATGTATGGTTGTTGCTGCTGTAGTGGAGGTGAAGGGTTTAACACATTCTAACTAGTCCATCTCAAATTGGGCTGGACTCCACTTTGATCGTTATAATAAGAGCCACCTTGCCTGTATTGCTGAAAGACAAGAACCTGCTCCTTCTCAGTTAGACAGTCAACAGCAGTGTGACCATCATTACTACCGCACCTCTCACATGAAATGGTTTCTTGTCTAGTCAACAAGTGAACCGCCTGTTGATCACCAGCATTCTGCAATTCCAACCTATCAAAACGGGCATTCATGGCTTAAAGTTGAGCCACAACTGCATTATCAACGGAATTAACTGTCCGAATACCATCTCTCGGGTTCCCATACTCAGCACAATGGGTAGCCATCTCCTCTATTATTCCCCATCCCTTGTCATTATCATTATTCTTCTGAAATCGCCATTTGATGAGACGTCTAAGATAGCACGGTGGTCGTCATACAACCCATTATAGAACTGGTTGCACAAGAACCACTGATCGAAACCATGATGAGGAAGAGACCGCACCAACTTCTTAAACCGGCACCAAGCTTCATAGAAGTTCTCATCTGGTGCTTGCTTGAAACTTGTGATTTTTCCTCTCAGCTGATTAGTTCGTTGTGGCGGAAAATACTTTTTATAGAAGGCAAGGGCCAGGGTCTCCCAGTTGGTGATCCCAGCCGCGGTTCTGTCAAGATCTGTGAGCCATTCTCGGGCTCCATCGGTCAAGGAGAAAGGAAATAGGACCTACTTGATCTTGTCCTGGGTCACGCCCTTAGTAGCGGGAATGGTAGAGCAATAGTTAGTGAAAACCTCCATATGTTTACACGGATCTTCACCCGCCACACCTTGGAATAGGTTCTGTTCGACCAGATTGATGTAGGACGGTCGGATATCAAACGTATTCCCATCCTCGGTCGCAAATTTGAAACCTTTAGGGATTGAGGCAACTGTGGGCTCTAAGTGACTCACGATATTAGGCATTTTCACCGAATTTATGGCAAAAATAGATTTGTCCTCTTCAAAAGACGGGTCTTTTGCAAATAAAAAGTGTTCTAGCTCGGGTTCAAAAGTACTCAAGGTTTCCTTTTGAATCTTCCTCGGCAGTCTTTGTCTATGTTGAAAGGTCCTTTCTGGTTCAGGATCAGCTGGAACTAACTCTGATATGTTAGACCTGGGCATAAATAGCACTGGAGAAAATAAGTGAGAACTGTCTCAAGGAATAAAAATTCCCTGAGACCGAGAAAGACAAACGACACAAAAACAGATAAATAGGCTATTGCCTCCCCGGCAATGGTGCCAAAATTTGATACCGTCGTTAGGTACCAAAAATAAATACCTATTACTACTAATAGAAGCTAGCGGTAAGTAGGGTCGATCTCCACAGGGAGGCTAAGTATCTATCTGCAAGTACGTCTGTCTAAGTCACAATTGGGGGGGTTTTAAAATTGTTTTCTAAACTAATAAAGATGTAAGGCAAGAGAAATAGAGACAAGAGAAATAAAGGAAGAAAATATGAGATATGTAATCAAGTAAAAAAAGTATGTCAGGATTTTGGTTCACCATGGCAGTTCATTAACTCAGTCGTAAATAGTCTAGACATCTTATTATGAGAAGGGCGAGGGAAACATCCTTCCTGTCCGCTATCCACCCTAGATTACACCTAACTTAACTTCCGTCCTCATTAGGGTAGTCTACTGTTCATAGCAGATCTGTTCATTCCAATCTTCCGATCTAGGAGCGAAGTTAACCAGATTAAAGTTATTTAGAAGCGTGCACTCAACTAAACATGTTACAGTTACATTGCTATGGTCACAGATTCTCACAAATAAATCATATATCCTATTCACAACACCGTTGCTTTACTACCATGACTCCCCTAATCCTAACATAAGGAGGTTAGCTACTCATGCTATTGGAATTAACAACAACAACGATGAATAAGCTAATAAGAGACATGATAAAGAGAGTAAGGAGATGAATTAAATACTAACAGCAATAACAATAACAATTAAGAAACAACGAAAATAAAGAAGAAGAATAATTAAGGCAAGCAAAATATTAGATTAAGGTTAAGAGAAAGAGATATTACAAAAGAGCGAATCCGGCGTAAAGAATAAGCGGTAATAGTGATTAAGAGCAAAGTTGTAATTAAGAGAGTAAAGAGCGGTAAAGTAGTATGTTTATGACCTAATGACGACTTCCCTTATATAGGGAAGCATTTTTATTAACAAAATAAACCTAACATGGAATATTTAACCCGTGTAATATAGCTAATCACTCGATTAAGCCTTTTCAAACTACTCGGTCAAGTGAATCTTCAACAAAACCGTTCGATCGAGCAAAAGCAGCTCTCGATCGAACACTTCCAAGTTAGCTCCCTTCGATCGAGTTCAGGAATCACTCAATCGAACTCCTGCATTTGCCAAACTACTCGATCGACCTCCAAAAGCTCTCGATCGAGTAGATATCCACTGAATCAGCCTTGCCACTCATTGGTTTACCTTCCAAGGACCTCCCTTCACGCTTCCTGAGATACGACTTCTGCTCTAAATCTCCATCTCCTTAAAATGCATGATAAGTGGGATGAATAAGGCATGATTCCACTACTTTTAATTCCATTCCTGCAATTAGCGCAAAAAAAACCAAAGTAGCAAATTCGGGGCATTTTGCAGTACAAAACGATAGAAATGGCATACAAATGCGTACAATAAGAGGCTGAAAAGTCTATATAAATTGCACCTATCAATATTCAACTTTAATTCTGAGATGTAGCTGTTAGCTTGAACGACGACTTACAGATATAAATATTGTCATTCACATGCAATGGCCTCTCACCTTCAGCATTGTGTACCGATCCCGCTTTAGTACTAATTGGGTGAAAGAGCTAAATTTGATGAATCAGGTGGTCAATCTCCTCGACCATGAAACAGCTATAGACAGCAAATAATCCGAGCATTCATGGCTTATCTATTTGAGTTTATTGTCAAGCAATCCAAACTACCATGACCTATTTGTGAATGCCAAATAAACACACATGGCACACGTATGTATACCAACAGTGATTAACCATGAATATGCAAATGAAAGAGCAAAACGAATCCTAATAAAAAAATGCGGCCTTGAAATCTTCAATGCACGCTATTGCACATAACAAAGAAATTTAATGTTAATTAGGAGTATCTTATATTTTAAGATGCTCCATTCTCTAGTGTATTTTGCATTTTGCACAAGCGTTTGATTTTTTTACAAACCTACAAATAATTTTACAAATAATTTGACAGTAATTCATATATTTAAAGTAGAACGTGTTTCAAACAAATTCACTGTTATAACCTTAAAATAAATACATACACTATTATCTCCAATAATTTATTTACCTTAATTTAATGCCTCTTACAATGATTCTTAAAGATAAACAAATTACTGAGACGGAAAAAAATACGATTAATTAAGAAATTACTTTACTAATGTCCTATGGTTCGAAAACTGATACGATTTTATCTCTAATCCACTCATGTCAAAAGCCAAATTCTCATTCACATAACACTAAGGTCTCGTTTGGTAGCCCATCCAATTCATGGGAATTCTAAAATCCCATGAATTGTGATTTTTGGAGGTTGTTTGGTTACCCCATTTTTTGTAAAATATGGGAGTTTCAAACTCCAAGGAGTTTTCAACTCCTACATGATGGAGGAATTTAACTACCTACTTCCCTCATGGTCATTGGAAACTCCTAGGAGAATAAAACTTAAACATGACAACCAAACGGATTTCTCTAATTCATGTGAATTTTAATGTAGGAACTAAACTCATGTGCGTTGCAAATTAACACATGAATTCGATTCCCGTATGAACCAAACGAGGCCTAAGATTACATTCAATGTACGTGGAAGGAGGACCTCTCAATGAGTTCAGTAGATGAATCCAACAGCCCATGCACTCAACCTAGCATTGTAGCATTCGTACCTGTATTATCGAAACCAATTACACTCTTAGTATTTTAATAGATCATATATTACCGATAGAGAAGTAAATAATGATACTATATTATAAATCTCAAGGACCTTTAATAGAAAAAAAATACCTTAGCAATAAAGCTTGACTATATATGTATGACAATAATTACCTAAGTTTATCCTTCAATTTTGATCACATGCATGCTTTGTAATGCCTGAAAATCATAACCCAATTTTTTTATTAAAACAAAACTCCACAAAAAGTTCATGGTGTACATAGATCAACAATCAACAAAAAAATTAAATCATATAAAGCAGAAAACAAAATATAGGATTTTAGTGTACATGCAAATTTTTAGTATTTATAATGTGAAATTTGTATGCTATAGAACTTCTTAATAATAATCATTAGATATATATATATATATATATATATATATATATATATATATATATATATATATATATATATATATATACACACACACAAAGAAGACTCCTAAAGTATTTAAATTACAAATATATTCTTTAATTATGCAAGTTTATTTAATTCATATTTTATTTTAAGTAGTTTACAAAAGTTGTAGCCAATGAAATCGCTTCAAAAGTTCCTCTTTTAAGTATATATATTGATTGATATTGATATTGATATTGATTATTGTTACACATCTTTTATTCACTTGCTATTAGTTGTTAGAAAACAAACAAACAAAACCCCCAAGAAATCGGTTACTTTAAGACAATTTAAATATTAACAAACTGAATATTACCGTCTCCCTGTGGATTTGATACCTTTCTTGCCACTAGCTATTTTGTTAGTACTGAGATAGGATTACTTTGATTTAGGTATACGACTTTATCTTTATCAGTCATTTGTCAGGTCTCCAACGTGATATCCCGTCTCTTCTAAATTCTACGATGTACCACAAAACTCTATACATACATTAGTTTATGGAATGACCTAGCTTTATAAGATAAGGAATCACGAGATGATATGGTTAGTGTATACCTCCATTCAATTCCACTTTATATGTATTCCTTTTTCGTCCATTCGACTCCACTTTACATGTTTCCTTTTTAGGCCAAGAAAACTGTTTTGGTAAATTTCTACCAATTTAGGGTTAAAGTGACCGCCCTTTTTAGCCTCGTATCGGGGGGTTAAATTATATGTGATTTGTGACGGAATATGTATGTAATTAAGACGAAATAACGATGTAAGTAAAGTAAAGGACGAAATAAGGAAATAATGACACAAGAGATTTTGGTGACGCAGAAAACCCGATGTGGAAAACAACCGCGGGGGGAGTCGGAATCCCACCAATATTCCACTATATGATAGTCAGAGTACAAGTATAATATTCAATGAACTCGGATCTGATGACGGATATCTAATCTGGTGCGCATATGAGATAGACGGTACATAAACTGGACATTGGCGGTCTTTTGTGGGTTTATCACAAAGTACATAGGTTAGTTTATATTGTGGGATTATAATTATGTTAATAATTGATTGGGTAATGATTGCACAATGATGGTGGAATAATTCTTATGGAATTAGTTTGGTTCGTGGATGATTTAGTTGCCGCTTCTTGCTTAATCGCTTTCCCTTTTTTGTACGCCGTTGTGTGTTCTTGTGTGGATGAATATGGATCCTTTATCTTGTTTGCCTTCCTTGTATTTATAGTGAATAAACCCTAGTGGGTTTATTAGGATTCCCTCACTTAACTATCTTGTTCTTCAAGGTAGAGTTTGGTAACAACTTGGACTTTCTTTATTCAGAATATGATAATAATTAGGATTTCCTAGTCTTACCCGGGATCTTATTAATATCTTAGTCCAAGTCGAACTCTTCTTCATCTACTGTCCTTCCCCGGATTATCATGCTTCCGGGCCTGCCTTCCTGGCTCGGTCCATGGGCCCGACTCCCCAAGTACGTCATGGGTCCATTACTCATTAATTACCCACTTATCCCGTGCCACGTAGCCTAGGCAAAATACGGTAATTTTGGCCCTAATAGTTGCCCCCAATTTCGCTTCTCAGCTTTGTTGTGGAGGGAAATTGATTCTTCAAGTTCTACTTACTATCGCTACTCTGCTACCGATAAACCGTTACTATCCTTCTGGATTATGCTGCTATTCTGCTGGAAGGAGCTGCAGCCAACCTACCCTGACAGATCGCTGAAACTTTGCCGAAACAGACTGCTGAAGCTCTAATGCAGAAGTCTGCTGGAGCAAGCTGCTGGCTGCTTGCTGGATCTGACTCCTGCTAGATATACTTGAGATAATTCTGCATCCCTACTCTTTACCCAGAATTATGGTACCCTGGCATGCTTGATTCTGCTGAATCGTACTCTGCTGTCCTTGTAGACTGATTTCTAGCTCTCCTTGGTTCTCCTGATCGAGAAGTAGATGTAAGATGATTTTTTACTGATGTACACTCGTGGACTCCTGTTAGCAGACTTTTCAGTAAGCGGACTCCAGGCGGATTTCTCTTGGAGGATGCTCAGAACAACTGGTGGACTCTAGGATCCTGATCGCTGACGTTGGGGGTCTTGATGGTTGGTACGGGGAATTAGACGGCTGGTTCTGGAGTCTGGAAGCTGGCTCTAGGAACCAGACGGCTGATGCTGGGAGCCTGACGGCGGATGCCGGGGAGCAGATACCTGACTCTGGGGACCAGGTGGCAGATGCTGGGATCCAAACGAGTGACGCTGGGGACCAGGTGGCAGATGCTAGGATTCAGACGACTGGCTCTGGGAACTGGACGACTGGCTCTGGGAACCAGAAAGATGATGCTGGGAGCCAGACGACTGAGTCTGGAAACTGGACGGCTGACACTGGGGACGAGAAAGCTGATGCTGGGAGCCAGATGGCTGAATCTTGGGAAGCACTTCCCACCTGTCCTTACCATTCTGTTATCTGGTCACCAAGGGTGAATCTGGTTGTTGGAGCATTCAGCATAAGTTTGCCGTGCACTTGCTATGTAGGGGATACCTGCAAAACATTAGTAGTGCGATGCATGTGCATGGATGGACTCTCTAATATATGAGGCAGACTATATGATGGTTAGATATGTTGTAGCCTATCATATGTCGTGAATGCAATGTTAACCATGACTATATGCTCTGTCTCTGTGGTTTCGTTTGTCTTTGTCTTGAGTTTAGTTCCCACTTTTGATTTGCCAGGAGGCTGACCTGGTTCCAGGTGCGCAACCCTTGCCCCTGGTGGCAGATGTTTGATAACATATTTTACCCATGACGTAAAATATTTTATCACTAGGATTAGCTGATTAGAGCGTACCTTCATTGGTTGTTTCTGACTAACAAGAAATGTTGCGTTCCTTGTTGTTCCAGACGTTTGAAATTTCGTGCGTGCACCTTTTGCTCTACGTCATAGCTATGGATTTACTGAGATTAACGTCAAGGTATGGGTGGTCTTAGTATGCCATACCTTGCGCGCTACCTCGGCGTATACTCCCCATGTGGCTTGACTTAGTAAACGTCTCGCAGCCTCACATGGCAGGGGCTGGACCCTCAAAGTGTCCCTTGCCTGACAAGCAACCAATATTAGTGTTAAAGCCTTTCTTCCTAGAAGCGTAAAAGATAACCAATTAGTACAAATACCTGGTGCTATCTCATGGTGTTCCAGGGCAACATCTGGATCCAGGAAACCACGCGTACCACTTGGGTTTGTAGAAAATATTTTATTTTAAATAAAGAGGAATAAATAAAAAACACAAAAACAAATTTTGAAACTAAAAAAGGACTCGATAAAACAAAAGATATTAGTAAAATGGTTTTTGCTTCATGGACTGTTGAAAGGTACTCTGTACACTAAGGTTTTAGCATTTTGTCAAACGAAGCATTGTCGGGGATTATACAAGATTTGACCTTGCATGGCCATCAATCTGTACACCCTATTACCTGGCGCTTTCAACCTGTCATTGTCCTTTCCGATTGTAAGCAAATTTTCAGCCGTGTGATTTTTGGTATTTTCAAATACCCTTCATAGCACTAGGTCCCCTACTGCGAGAGTCCTGATTCTCACGTTGCTATCATATACCCTTGTTTCTGATTGCTTGTACGATGTCATGCGTATGTGAGCACTTCTTAGTTCAGCTGTTGTGGCTCTTTCTTTTTGCTATCGTTTCAGGTTCTTAACATTGAGTTTGTTGTTTGCCAAGCTTGCTCGATGGACTGATGGGTTCTAGCTGTTGCGTGGGGGATATAGTCTATGCCCCCTGCATGACTTTCACGGCTTTGCTGTGGATGGCATGCAAAATAGTATGAGGCTCACGCTTGCTTTTTACTTTCTTGGTGAGGGTAATGCCATTTCTTCTTGTCATTTGTTATTTCATGTTCTGGTGTCCAGGGAACCAAGCTGGTGCTAGCATGTGTTGCTGGGATTTTTCACTTTGGGAAGCTGATGCAAGGATGTGTTCTGTAGCATTTTGGCTGCTGCCTGTCTCCTATATACTCAGGGTGCTAGGAGTTTTTATGTACCAGCAGTACGTTGATTAAATCACCCCCATTCCATTGATTCATGTCATGCAAGCCGCTGGCGGAGCTATCTGTCCTGCTGGCCCGACCTGTGCGCGGGGAGGCTGTTTCTGCAGGCCGAAAATTTATTGTAGAAAGCGCTCTGCATTGAGCGTCCTGCATCCTGTGTTCTGCGTCCTGCATTCTATGTTCTGCGTTCTGCGTTCTATGTTCTACGACCTGCGTCCTGCATTCTGCATTCTGCGTTCTGCGTCATATGCTGCAGGAGGAGCGATTTTATATGGGGAAGGAGTGGCAGGTTCTGGAGCCTGAGTAACCACTCCTGCTGGTAGGGAGATCTCCTGCAAGAAATTATTCTAATAGGGCCAGCAGATGGCATAGCCAATGACCTTCCAACGCTCAAGACAATAGTTATTCAAAATATAACAGGGGAAGCAAGATTACGAAGTTACGAATTACTTTAAGAGCGACATATGGAAATGGGTATTCCTGTTCTTTGTTTAACGATGGTTTTAGCATATGAATGATGACAATACGTGATAAGATACCTAGCTTTAATGCTACCCCATGTTGTAAGGACGTGTGCCTTCAGGTTCTGGGTTCTGGCCCCCGACTGGGGACCTATCTGGTTTCAGATATTTTCAGGTGCCTGACTCTCAAGGTCGCTACAAGCTTGGACGATCAGGTTCCCTCATGGTCACCTCGGGGACCTGGGTACCAGGCCTAATCTTGCCCCCCTTATTGGAAATTCTGCTAGTGTGTCATGTACAACTCTGATTCCTATTTCTCTTTTAGGTTCCTGATGTTTTCATCAACCTAGGTCTAGGGTGCTGGACTAGAGTCCGGTGCAAAGTCTAGCATGGTTTGTGACTTAATTGTCATTCGAGGTTCGAACTTCAGGGTGAAAGCACTTAGGCCTATGTTTCAATTGGTCATTAGTCATTTATTCTAATATCTCTAGTTTTCTCTTATAGGCTTTCAGGGATAGTCAATTACCGCATGGATATGATGAGACTAAAATAAGAAAGCAATTTACAGAAAGTTATAACAAGTACAAGAAACATTTTTTCAAGTGATATGTACCTGGTGTCTGCAGGATGCAGAGACTTATTTGAGATAATATTCTGGGTGCCAATATGACGCAAACAGATGCTACGGTGGGCGCCAAACTGTTTTGGTAAATTTCTACCAATTTAGGGTTAAAGTGACCGCCCTTTTTAGCCTCGTATCGGGGGGTTAAATTATATGTGGTTTGTGACAAAATATGTATGTAATTAAGACGAAATAACGATGCAAGTAAAGTAAAGGACGAAATAAGGAAATAATGACACAAGAGATTTTGGTGACACGGAAAACCCGATGTGGGAAACAACCGCGGGGGAGTCGGAACCCCACCAATATTCCACTATATGATAGTCAGAATACAAGTATAATATTCAATGAACTCGGATCTGATGAATCTGGTGTGCATATGAGACAGACGGTACACAAACTGGACATTGGCGGTCTTTTGTGGGTTTATCACAAAGTACGTAGGTTAGTTTGTATTGTGGGATTATAATTATGGTAATCATTGATTGGGTAATGATTGCACAATGATGGTGGGATAATTCTTATGGAATTAGTTTGGTTCGTGGATGATTTAGTTACCGATACGTATGGGGACCAGGTGTAGAGACCAGGCGCGGGGACCAGATACAGGGACCAGGTGTGGGGTCCAGGTACTGTGACCAAGGCTCTTTTGGTTCCAGGCTGGACGATAGTGGTGGTACCAGGGTTCCCCTGGTTCTGGTTCGGACAGTAGAGGTAGTACTAGGGTTCCTCTGGTTCTGCTTCCTTTGGTTGATGCCTCCTGAAAATGGGCTATGCAGAAGTCTGGCTCACTCTGGGTCATGCCCTCCATCTGGTCTGCTGCTAGATTCTGGCCATCTGGGTTGCTGGCGAAAGGGTTGCTGCGACAACTAATCCTGGTTGCTGTTCTGGTGTATGCTGACTGCTTCCCGCTTCCAGTATTTCTGTTTCAGGTTTCTCCTGCTTCCTGGATTTCCGTTTCAGGTTCCTCATGCTTCCTTTAAAACTTGGAAGCTAAGAGGAGACAGCTGGTCGAAACTTCTTTATTCTACTAGATCTCAGCGTGTTGGGGACCTTGTTCTGGGTGCTGATGAGGTCAGCTCCCCGAAAATACTGCTGGTTGGGTTAGCTGCCGGAAAATGCTGCTGGAGAGGTCATCTCCCCTAAAGTGATGCTGAGGCTGCTGATGTTCCTGAGCCAGAGCTAATTCCTGCAAGAGAAGGTCAAACACAGGAAGGTAGAAAAGCTGGTGTAGCTGCTGCCGAGGAGATAATCATATTAGGAGGACCTCTCGTCTATCATGTTTGTACTTTTGTTTATGAGTGCCTGGCGACTTAGCCTTTTGTATTTTTCTTTGTTTCGAATTTTTTCCAGAGATGTAGACTGGGTATGAAACTCGCTTTAGAAGCTCCATATGAGATGCTACCCTGTGAGGGTGACCATTGGAATAAGCATCCAAGCTCCTGGCGGATTGCGTGTTGATTGATGTTATTGTGTAGCGATTCTTAAATTTCAATTGTTTCTTTGCAAGCTTTGATAGTTCATGCAGGACGCTCATTCTGGTTTGTCACTTGCTAGATTTGATCTGCTTCCTATCATGTAATCGTAGGACAAAGCGAGACATGCCATGTTAGTTTCATTAAATTCAAACAATTGACGATGAAGATTACCCGTGTACTGTGAATTTTTAGCACCATTTGTTCCGGGTTCAGCTTACCCATGTTGACTAAGTTTATTGTATCCACTAGAATTTTTCTTACGGTGTAGTTTCTATGTACGATGTTATGATAAGAGAAACCAGGCGGTGTTTCTAAGTATAGGCTATCTCCTTTTGTTTCTGTGAAATGCCTTTTTTTGCCTTTCAGTATTTTAAGCTATAGAGTTCTAATCCACCTGTTATCACGTAAATTATTCTAGCATAAATAGAGGTGTAAATGGTAGAACCTGACTCGTGAAGCTTATTTTACTAGACCTGCCCCCACGTGTTAACAGGTGGTTGTTCCACCAAGCTTTGTGATCCTGCAAGAGGGTTAGAGACAGGCGAAATAGTACCAAATATGTTACAATCTAACGACACTCCTGTAGAGGTCTGCCCCTAGGGTCACTGGTTAATGGAGCTGTAGTGACACTGGTTCAGTTTGTCAATCTGGTTCCTGCTGGCTGAAAGTTCCTGCAACAAGGAGGAATTTAACTCCAACAGAACTACGAGATACGGTGTTATCTGATGTTGCCTCCATTCTGGTCATTAAGAGAGAGCAGCAGGATGCTAGGCATCCAGGGTATAGCCTGGCGTCTCTGCTTACTGCAGGCTCCAGATTGTCTCTCTGCAACTTGCTTCTGAATTTTCATTTGGAGCACCAACACGACGTCTAGGGATCTCTGGTCCAGAGATTCTGGAGGTCCTGATCTGCCCCCATCCTGGTACCTTCGAGTTTGTACCCATGTACTGAACATTCCTGTTGGTCCATCTTCTGTTGGTACATTTGTTGCTGGTACGCTGCTGGCGGTTTCTGGTGCACTGACCATTCCTGCTCTGGTAGCTAGAGGTTAGAGGGACTCTGGCGTCCAGATCTACTATAGGACTCTAGAGGAACTGCGGGAGCGATTCTGCTGCCCAAAGATCGGGATGAATTCCAGGACCCAGATTTTCTTGGAGGACCCAGGAAAATCCATGGACCAGATCTGCTGGAGGATTCTGGGAAACAACAGGGACCAGATCTTCGACTTCAGGGAGCAGATCTACGGCTCCGGAGAGCAAATCTACAAATGGATTCCGGAGGAATTCCGGGAACCAGACTCTTGTCGGACTCAGGCTTCTGAAGGAACTTCGGGGACCAGATCTGCTTCCGGACTCTAGGACCAGATCTGCTGTCGGACTTCTGGAAGAACTTCGGGGACCATATCTGCTGTCGGACTCTGGGGCCAAATCTGCTGCGGGACTTCTGGAGGAACTCTGGAACCAGATCTGCTACTGGCTTCCGGGGAGAGTCCAAGGAAGCAGATCTACTGCTGACTTCTGGCGGAGGATCCAAGGATGCAGATTTGCTGCTGGCTTCCGGAGAGGGTTCCAGGAAGCAGATCTGCTGCTGGCTTTCGGATGACTTCATGGATAGTGATGAGATCTTGCTCGCTAGGAGACATAGCACCGGAGACTGACTTGATGACAACTTGGCTATAGAGATCGATCACCATGCCCCACGGTGGGCGCTAAATTGTTTTGGTAAATTTCTACCAATTTAGGGTTAAAGTGACCGCTCTTTTTAGCCTCGTATCGGGGGGTTAAATTATATGTGATTTGTGACGGAATATGTATGTAATTAAGACGAAATAATGATGTAAGTAAAGTAAAGGACGGAATAAGGAAATAATGAGACAAGAGATTTTGGTGACGCGGAAAACCCGATGTGGGAAACAACCGCGGGGGGAGTCGGAATCCCACCAATATTCCACTATATGGTAGTCAAAGTACAAGTATAATATTCAATGAACTCGGATCTGATGACGGATAGCTAATCTGGTGCGCATATGAGACAGACGGTACATAAACTAGACATTGGCGGTCTTTTGTGGGTTTATCACAAAGTACGTAGGTTAGTTTATATTGTGGGATTATAATTATGGTAATCATTGATTGGGTAATGATTTCACAATGATGGTGGGATAATTCTTATGGAATTAGTTTGGTTCGTGGATGATTTAGTTGCCGCTTCTTGCTTACTCGCTTTCCCTTTTTTGTACGCCGTTGTGTGTTCTTGTGTGGATGAATATGGATCCTTTCTCTTGTTTGTCTTCCTTGTATTTATAGTGAATAAACCCTAGTGGGTTTATTAGGATTCCCTCACTTAACTGTCTTGTTCTTCAAGGTAGAGTTTGGTAACAACTTGGACTTTCCTTATTCAGAATATGACAATAATTAGGATTTCCTTGTCTTACCCGGGATCTTATTAATATCTTAGTCCAAGTCGAACTCTTCTTCATCTACTGTCCTTCCCAAGATTGTCCTGCTTCCGGGCCTGCCTCCCTGGCTCAGTCCATGGGCCCAACTCCTCAAGTATGTCATGGGTCCATTACTCATTAATTACCCACTTATCCCGTGCCACATAGCCCAGGCAAAATACGGTAATTTTGGCCCTAACAAAAATGACCATTCTAACCTTATTCACACTTCATATTTACAAAAAATGTCATTCATACCCCACACCTATCCACCATACAACCCCACCTTTATATTTTTTTAACATTTTTAACCCCACCATTCTCTTTTCCTAGGTACTTTTTATAGTTTTTTTAATCCGCTCCTTAATACCCGTGCAAAAAGCAAACAACGAAGTGGAGTTGAACGGAGGGAGTACAACGAGATTATGATTTTGACCCAAGTTCGACAGCATCCAGCGACGAAGCTATGTACTGGGCCCTAGGTGCCATGGCCCAGAAAATTTTATGCAGAAACTATATAAATAAATTAAAATTAATTACCTTCAGCCAAGTTTCCGTGGAGTATGAAAGGAAGGTGGGTTATAAGAATGTAAACAAATAAATACAAATAAATACAAATAAACGTTATCTTAATTACAATTCTTCCCATATTTAATGCTCATTTTAAAATTCTTCCCAGAAATTTCATAAAAAACCGGGGTAAGAGATTAAATTACAAATAGTACTCTTAACTGTGAAGAAAAATAGAACTCAATAGGGGTGTTCATTCGATGGTCCAGACCAAAGACCGGACCGGACCATACTTTATTGTTATACTCAATGTGTTCTGGATTGTGCTATGGAGATGAAGGAGAATAGTTTTGGGGTTTTTCCCCATATTGGTTGGCTTCCACTAAAGTCTAGAGTGATTTTTTATTTATTTTTAAAAATATGAAATTTGTTATTATGAATTGTTATACTCAATTTATTTTCGCAGTATAATTTTTACTCATTAAAGTACTTTTTACCCCAAATTTTCCATTTATTGCCTTTCACTAAAAAACTTCAAACCTACTTCTCTCCCCCTTCTCTCTATTGTTAAATCCAATCTCTTTCAACCTCTTTCAAAATTTTCAATTATGAACGATAATTCAAGTATAGAACAAGTATTTAATTCATTAGTGCATTATAAATGATTAAAAATTGACTATTTGTTATAGATTTTTTTTTTTTTTTAAATTAGGGATTATGTTACTAAAGGGTTGATTCATTAGTCAATCATGAATTCTACTCCGTTATCCTTTATGTAACTGTATGGCGCCGGAGACATGGGCATATAGTCGCATGTGCCGTTGGTGGGTCGATGGCGGTTCCGCGCTGATACTACGTTTAAGTACTACATTTCAAATTAAAATCAAAAGAAGAAATAATAGCAAAGTTCAACTTTGCATAGTACACATGGCCGATATGGGTAAAATGTAGACAGACATGTACGGAGTAGTACACAACACCAAGGCAATGACAAACCAAACAGTGAACACCAACCCCCATGCACCACCCAGATCCACCTATGCAACCCCACCGCGGGCAAACCTCCTCCCTCGAGGGACGACAATAGTAGCTGATTAGTCGGGAATAGAATGATGTGAAATTAGAGGAGAATTGGTATATGAAATTAGAGGGAATGGATTAGAGAGAAATTAGAGAGAGAAAATGAAAGGGGAAATATAAGGGGTATAATTGTCAATAGTGTACTGCGATGAGTAAAATGTGTACTGCGAAAATCAATACCCGTGTTATATTGGAATATAATTTATTAATACTTAATATTTTTTGTGATTTATAATGGAAAAAACTCAAATAATAGTAGAAGTATTTAGATGAAAAAGTGACTAAATTCAATTAAACATACACGTAATCAATAAACACTAAGACAGGTTAATTAGTTAAAATCACGCAAAACCAAAAAACACTAGAAAATGTATTATATTTGTCTTATAGGCTCGTTTTAATATTAAGACGGATACTTACGTCTTAAGGGAAACTAACTGATCAATAAAGTTTGGCCCAAGTTACAATTTCAACTAGCTTCGTCCCTGACAACATCGTTTAGTTTCCTTAATTGGTTATTGTTATGAAGATGATGAATTGATTTTGGTGTATGAGTTCATGGAAAAAGAGAGATTAAGGAATCACTTGTGTGGTTCAATGGGGGTTGTTATTTCATCTACTTGTCCCGGGCTTTCATGGATCCAAAGACTTGAGATATGCATTGAGGTTGCTAAATGGTTCACCACCTCCACACAGTAGAGATAAAAGTAGGTCGTTCTTCGTGCCAGTCCACCGTGTGTGGAGAATAAAATGACACGGCTCAAGCATGAGGAGGTGGGCTTTGTATCGTGTCGTGCCAATGAAATATAAATGGTGGCTCAGGCCAGGCATAGCTCACGACCCATATCGTGTCGTGCCGTACATGGGCTAGCCAAAGCATTTCCTCTACGTTAGCCTTATTTCTTTATATTTCGAGTGTACCCAATCGTGTCGTTCATGAGTTAGGCAAGGTGTTCTCTCTTAAAACTCCGGTCAAGCACAGCCAACGACCGATGCGTGTCGTGCTGCGTTGAGTCGTGTCAATCTCCTGTCAGCCTAAACGGTTCATGGGCCATGTTGAAGCGTGTCGTGCCTGTGTGCCATTTCAATCTATTTCACACATGTTAAGATAAGGTAATCATACATCGTGATGTAAAGATGTCTACCAATACAACGATGCATTTAGTTGGCGGAGAAATTTGACATGTACTATTTTGGAGTTGTCCTTCTTGAATTATCATGTGCAACATCGGTTATTAACCGCTCCCTTTCAGGTGAGCAAGTGAACTTAGGACAATGGGGAATGATGCATATGGAACAAGGGAAGCTTGAGGATATAACTGACCCTTCAATTGTAACAGAGGTAACCCATATTGCCTTGACTATGTTCGTTGAGGCAACTGCGAAGAGTTTGACGGACGGTTCAGCGGAAAAACGTTTGATGTTGTATGTCACTTGGGATTTGGAGTATTCCCTTTTGCTTTAAAGAGCTGCAACTGAAGAAGAACTGGCAGGTGACACTATGACATTTGCATCCTTGAACATGCCAGTACCATATGAGACCAACTATTTTCTTCTCCAAGTTTCTCTAATTTGAAAGATGGTATTGCTACTTACTACTGGAGTACAAGTACTTATGAAGTAGGGTCTCAGCTGAAAGTTGGAATTTGACGATGCTATCTGAAGAGCAGACCATTTGTTATCTAGTGTATATGGAGCCCCAATAGTTGTGAATGCCGATGGAGTTTAAATCCAAGTCGATAAACTCTCTTATTGATTAATCTTGGAGGAGGATGCCAGATGTTGAAGGTGTATTCTATGACATGAATGTTCCTAATTTTTGTAATTGAAGCATGAGTGTATGACTGTATGTATAATATGTTTTTGATAGGTTTTATTTAGTATAAGGCGCAAAAACCCAGTACTCGTTATTTGAAAGAGAATCTCGAAAACATTGTAATATAAGAGGATAGAGGACTCATACTTAAATTTCAAAATACTTTTGGTTAGCCAATATGTTCAAACAACTTAGGTAAAAGAAATCTTGAAGAGTTTAGGATTTTAAGTACCTAAGAGGAGGAGGGGTGAATTAGGTACTATTTTAAAAGTTTTAACTAAACTTAATTGATTTAAGTTAGTCAAATGAAATGATATCTCAAGTATCTAACAAACACCCCTTTTAAATGAAAGTTAAAAGGCGTATTGTTGAACTGACTAGAGCAACAGTGAGACAGACTATTACTGTTGGCTTTACAAATGTTGTGTGCAATAGACCAAACCGACAGTATCGTAGACTGTTGTGTTAAAAAACGATGAATGAGTTTAACTGAAAATTTCAACTTAATCTTTATTGTTTTAAAGTAAGTTGATTGACAATATTAATGTCAAATGGATACATCAAATAAATTGAATGATTAAAGAGTGTATCACGATTGCCAAGGTAAGTTTCTAAAATCACGAAGCGACAGTTGTTCTGACTGTTACTTATTTGTCTTAGCAAGTGAAGTAAAAGTTACAGACCATAAGTAACAGTATTCAGGACTATTGCTAGCTAAAACGTGAATGAAGAACAAACAAAATAAATTGGAGCGGAATTAAAAGCGAAGTGAGATCAACACAGCGATTTTTGAATTGGTTCGGCCAACACTCTAAGGGCCTACGTCCAATCTTCTGTTATTGATAAGTGAAGTGATCTACTCCGACTACTTAAGATACTTACAATATAAGGACTAACAACCACTACTACAGATACAAGCTATAACAACGTTAAAAAACCGTTGTTATATAAAAAAGCGGACGTTGTTAAAGCGTCCATTGTTAAAGGTGTTAACAACGGTTGGTTTTTCTAAGTAACCCGTTGTGAAAACTATTAACAACGGTTTAAAGTAGAAAAAACCATTGTGGAAAGTGTGACTAAATTTTGGTGGGAAAGTTATAACAACGGTTACAGTAGAAAAAACCGTTATAACTAAAGACAACGGGTTTTTTTTTTAAAACCGCTGTTGTTGATTTAAATATATATATATATATATATATATATATATTTATATATTACTAGATGCATGCATTATTACTGCAATTCCGATGCATAATATGCATTATTACTGCAATTCCGATGCATAATATGCATTATTACTGCCAAATCCCTGCATATGAAAGGACACAATAATATATGGAATGAAAAGGGTTATAAGATTTGGCACAACTTCCTAAACATATATTAATTAAAAAACAACTCAAACGACACATTACTAATTATAAATTCATACATTATCTCAATAACCATTCCATTATATCACTATCTCCACGTCCTAAACTCCAAACCCTAAATCTTTAAAACAAACTCCAAACCCTAAATCTTTAAAACAAACTCTAAACTTCCTTCAACAATGAATGATACCATCCGTAATACATGCATTATGACCGAGTACAACAAGAGCTTCATCCGCAGGTTGCTGGACATCGAGAGCAGATTCAGGAGCTACCTTGAGGAAGCTCGGATCGCACTCAAGGACGCCAAAAAAAATGGCTTGACAGAGCAGCAGATAATGCAACTATATGACGATATAGCAACTGCGGAACGAAACCTCCAAATTGCAAAGGAGGAGAGGATGGATATCATAGAAGAGAATAAGACTCTCTATGCATATCTAAGAATTGCATTTTTATCAATGTAATTCATTTTTTATTTATTTATATATTAATTAATTAAGTTTATTATGCATTCCTCTCCATCATCTTCTTCTTTGTTTTATTTTATTTAATTTTTTTACAAGCTAATAAACGCAGAAAAACAACAGTGACAAAACTAATTAAGCGAATAATACTTAGAGAAACAACAATAATGATCGATAAAAACACATGCAAATAAAATAATTAGAGAAAGAAAATAATGACGGAGATGATAAAACCTAAAACCATGCATATAAAGCGATAGATATTTACCTGATAATTAGAGAAAGTAAGAGACGATGACAACAACGGTGACGGAGATGATAAAGCGACGATGAGAAAGAGAGAAAGAGAGAAAGAGACGATGAGAAAGTGTGTGTTTGTGTTTGTGTATGTTTGTGTTTGTGTTTGTGTTAGGTTTGTGTTTGTGGCTGTAGCTGATCTGTGTTTGTGTGGTTTATATTATGGAAAGTATTGACAACGATTTTTACAAATAAAACCGTTGTCATTAGAGAATATATTAACAACGGGTCCTTAGAAAACCGTTGTTAAAAAGTATTAACAACGGGTTTATATATAACCGTTGTAATTACTTTTCACTAACTTTGCGCCAAATTATTAACAATGGTTTTAATGTATTACAGAGTAAACTTTTGTTATTAGTTTTTATATTAACAACGGTTGTGCAAGTTTGACCCGTTGTTAAAACCTATAACAACGGTTATCAACACATAACCGTTGTAATTAAGTTTAGTAAAATTCGCGCCGTCCATTCTACAACGTCTTATGGTGATTTTCGTGAATAAGCGTTGTTAAAGGGGCGTTGTAGTTGCCTGGATTTGTAGTAGTGAACCTACTCCGGTTGCGACACGAGTTGTAAGACTACTTCGTCTAAGAACTCGACACTCTAACTAGAATGTTTACAAGACCAAGTTTCCTCAAACTGATTCTTTAAAAGAATTGAGAAGGACAACTTATTGGTACAAACGATTCTAGATGAGAGAGTATAATACTATGAAGCAACAGTGGTGAGGACTGTGACACTTGAAGACTTAGAAGATTTTTTGCAAAGAAAAAGTTTTGAGTTCTTAAAAACTGATTTTGCAAAAATACTTTGATTTCTCAGGAAAAGTCTTACTTTCAAAGTGAAGAGAAGGGTTCCTCTTATAGAGGAACCACACAAGAGAAGGCAAGGTAGGGTTTGTGAGTCAAAGCATTTGAAAAGAAACAAAGATTTTAACTTTCCCTTGTTTGCACCAAAAGAGCTACCTTTTAAGAAGAGAAAAGAGGAAAAGAGGATTTGTAATTTTCCTTAAGAGGCTTTGGCTTTTTCAGAAACAAAGAGAGAAGACATTCACAACAAAACAAATCTTGAGAAGAAATGGAAAAAAGCAAACTTTGTTTTACAAAAGCCAAAGATAAGTTTTAGCACATTTAGGAAAACTTTTGAACTAGAAATTAGCATATCCTTTTCCAAAGACCACCCTTCAAATATTTCAAACTTAAAACTCTATTTTAAATCTGATGTATAAAAGCTCATTTTAATAAAGGTGAAATATTCAAGATGAAAGACTTGCTTCAAGTGTGACGAGTCAGTCAAACACATTGTTACCCGTGATGAGTAACGGTATGCTTGATTGTTACCATTACATGTATTCTACCCTTTCATCTTTACATAGGTTGATAAAACGACTCTAAATCTTGGGTAGCAAATTATCAACCATTCTTAACTTTGACATTGATTAATTCTTGCTTGAGGAGGTTGCATTATTCCTGAAATGGCACACTTAGAAACACGATTAAATTGGGTATGTCATCATCAACAAATAGGTCCTAATAAATTCCTCCTTTGATGATGACAAGCCCCGTAAAATTAATGTTCCCATTGAGTTCTCCCTTAAGTGGTCATTCCAAGATAAATCATGAGGGTAGAAATAAGAGCAATGTAGACTTAAGAAACATACAAAGCCTAGAATAATATTACTAACATATATAGTCCACCACATAGCAATAGTTTAATCAATAAGCAAGTAGAAAGAACATGAATTTTCCCTTTTCCCCCTCTTGACATCATCAAAAAGGTAAGAGGCTACCCCCGGACACAGAATAATCATGCATGAGATGTCACATGAAAGACAACCATAGTTGCATCATAATAACAAGGTCAACACAAAGCAAAGGTTTAAACATGAGTTCAAACACAAAGTTCAACAAGGCTAAGCCATAGTTTAATTAGTACATCATCGAATGATAATGAGAGAGGGACAAGATGTGTAAGGCAAAAGACAAGTTTGAGTATGGGCAAATTCAGGGTGCGGAAGTTTGGTCATCGTTTTTGAAGATAATAAAGAGGATTTCAAAATGGTTAAGGTTTGACAATGAAGGTCTGAGTCACAGTCATCTCTACTGTTGCATTGGACTTTGTACATATTTGAAACCACCAAGGTATGCACCGATATAAGTTCTCAACATGTGATGAGAGAACATCAACTTCTTATATTTTGCTTAGTACACAACATGTGATGAGGGAACATCAACTTCTTGTATGTTGCTCTCATTTCATGAAAAATTCTTGACAAATTTGATCTTGACCTTTGAGCATAGCAACAGTGGCATACATTGTGACTTCCTTTCTATTTCTCCCAAATTTTCGCTTTACTTATTTTCTCAAGAAGGACACCCCAATGTCATCTATCTTGTTTCCAGTAATTACAATCACTTTGACATTTCGCATATTGTCTTCCCATTTCATTCCACCTTTTTTTTTTCATTCTCCATTTTTCCAACCAACTTCTCAATCATCTCTTCATGCATATGTAGAACATGTAGTTGTTTGGTTCTTTGTTTCACATAGACCTTTGCAAAATAAGTGAATTGAATGTGAAGGGGTGAGGTCTTTGGGTATTGGAAATGAAGGATTTTGATCGATTTGAAGAGTAAGAGACATCCATTTAAAGGTGGTTGAAAGGGTTGGTATTCGGATTGATTTGAGAGGGGAGGTGTCGTCATTCAATAGGGTATGTACCATTAAACACAAGACTAGACATGCGGTTGAGTGATTATTAAGCACACACACGATTTATCGATTATGGACATAACATGGAATGAATAAACTAGAATAAAAGATAGCAAACCCGTTCTAGTCAATCATATGAGGGATTAGTTAAATTCACACAAAGATTACATGCAATTAATTAAACCAATTTGTAACCTAAATTTTTCAAATTGTTCTTTTGAAAGTGGTTTAGTAATTATGTCGGCAATTTGATCTTCGGTTTTGCAAAAAGTAAGTTTAATATGCCCTTTTTCTACGTGATCACGAATAAAATGGTGACGAATCTCAATATGGTTAGTCTTAGAATGTTGGAGCGGATTTTTTGATATATTTATTGCACTCGTATTATCACACATGATGGGGACGGAGTTATAAATACCAAAGTCAAGGAGTTGTTGCTTTACCCAAAGAAGTTGTGAGCAACAATGAGCGGCGCTAACGTACTCACTTTCGGCCATTGAAAGAGCAATCGTGTTTTGTTTCTTTGAGCCCCACGAGATCAAGCAAGGACCCAAGAACGTTGCAATTCCAGAAGTGCTCTTTCTATCAACACTACACCCCGCATAGTCCGCATCGGAATATCCTATAAGATCAAAAGGACAATGTAAGGGGTACCACAAATAAAGTTCTTTTATTCCAATCAAATATCGAAGAATTCGTTTAACGTCTTTAAAATGAGATTCTTTCGGATTTGATTGGAATCTAGCACATAAACATACGCTAAAAAGAATGTCGGGATGACTTGCGGTCAAATAGAGAAGCGATCCAATCATACCTCGATACATCTTATCACTAATGCTCTTACCGTTCTCATCCTTGTCCAATTTGGACTTAGATATCATAGGTGTAGGAAATGAGTTCCCATTAGTCATCCCAAACTTCTTAAGCATTTTTTTAATATACGTTTGTTGATGGATCATGATTCCGTTTTCGGATTGCTTAATTTGGAGCCCAAGAAAAAATCCAAGCTAACCCATCATGCTCATTTCAAATTCCGATTTCATTAGTTCCGAAAAATAAGCATAGAGTACTTCATTGGTTGCCCCAAATATAATATCATCAACATATACTTGGACAACCAACAGTTCGTCTGACTGTTGCTTCAAAACCAATGTTTTGTCAATGGAACCTCTTCCAAAACCATTTTCAATGAGAAATTTAGACAATCTATCATACCAACACCTAGGTTCTTGTTTTAAACCATACAGAGCTTTGTCCAATTTGAAAACATGTTTAGGAAAATCATTGTTTAAAAAGCCCGGAGGTTTCTCTACAAAGACATCCTCTTCCAAGTATCCATTTAAGAAAGCGGTTTTCACATCCATTTGGAAGAGCTTAATGCCTTTGTGAGCCGCAAAAGCTATGAATAGTCGTATGGCCTCAAGCCTAGCTACCGGTGCATAGGTTTCCTCATAATCGATTCCTTCTTGTTGATTGTAACCTTGCACCACTAGTCTAGCTTTATTCCTTACGATTTCACCGAAATCATCAAGCTTATTGTGAAAGACCCACCTAGTACCAATGACGGTACGATTAGGTGGTCTAGGGACCAAGTGCCATACCTCGTTTCTCTTGAATTGGTTGAGTTCTTATTTCATTGCAATCAACCAGTCTGCATCAGTCATAGCGACTGTCACGTTGGCGGGTTCGATTTGAGAAAGGAAGGGATTGTGAGCACAATATTCGTTGAGATAGGCTAGGTTGTTGAGAGAAGATCTAGTCTTGATTCCAGAGTTCAAATCACTTGTGAGATTTGAGAGTGGGTGTGAGCTTTGATGTTTCCACTTTCTGGAACAATGGTGGTTTGTTCCCCCTCAGATGTAACAGTCTCGGTGACTGTTGCTTGCTGGTCAGAACAGGGGTCTTCATTATGATCTGAGTGCTCGCTTGTAGTAACAGTGTCTTGCATTGTTGCTGTTCTGGAAGTGGATGCAACAGTGGTTGGGTCTGTTACTGCTTGGGAGGAGGAACAAGTAGTATCAGTGTTACTGACTGCTCCCCCTGAGTTGTTGCTTACATTAGCAGGTAACAGTTCATCTGTTTGTTGCAGGGCGTCATTGTTTGGAGCTTCCTCATCCGCAAACACAAAGTCTTTTCTCACAAGTGATAAGACAAGAGTTGGTCGTCACACATCCAATCAAACACATTTATAATTCTCAACAAACAACTAGTTAGTGGTAAGTCGAGGTCGATCCATGGGACGGTGTGCTTTGGGTTCTAAGTCTATCAATCTCAATCTCAATTTATGCTAGTGTCACAATTGATTTGGGTTTGTAGTTGTGTTCTAGACTAATGAAAGCAATAAAGTAAATAAAGGTGTAAACAAGTATTAAACAGGAGTAGGATATCATGGGGTCATAGGGGATTCATGAGAGTTGACCATACAAACATGTTCGCAAAGTTGCAAGCTATTAATGTTGTAAAGGAACCGAGTTGGTTTATGTCTTACGGTTCTTAGGAAGAGTTGGGTCCTGGAACCGAATCGATTAGATTTTACAACACCTACAAGTCGACTTACTTTCCTCCTAATCACTTCTATGCATGGTCTAAAAAGACTCGAGTTGGTTTATATCTTACAAGTCAAGTTGAATAGATAAGAGATGGTTATAAATGCAAGGATTCATAGGCTTAGCATTTCATCAATCATAACATGTGCATAGGTTGACATCACAAAAAGCAAGCAATTTAGTTATGAAAACATATTAGATTAAGCATGATTAGTCCCATGTTGGTTTCTCCTAATTACCCACTAATCCTAGTTTAGTAACTACTCACTCATTAGCATGGAGAACATGTCATTAATGGTGTCAATCATTACAACAAGTGTAAACATGATAAGAGAATGAGGAAATAGACAATAAAGAGTAAGATTATTTCACAGGAATAATCCATCATATTGCTGTCCAACTTATATTAATCTATCCTTCGTATTAACTCACAATAATACCAACTATCACATGACTTTCCTAGCTTGCACTTACCGACTTAATCGACCTACTAATTCCGGTTACTTTTTTTAAACCCCATATGTGGCTGCCTTTCTTCTTCTTCTTCTTCTACTTCGTTTCTTCTTCTCCTTCATTTGGTTCCTCTTTCTCCCTCCATTACTGCCAAATTCACCATTTTTTTCTTTCTTCAAACCTTTGTTCTTCTTTAGATCAACATTTACTTATCCTATTCACCCTTTCACTTCTCCATCACTAACAATCAAACACCAAAAAACCACCACCACCAACCTGCTGCTGTCATACACACGCCACCACCAACACCAAAACCACCAACAACATCATCATACAAATTTGCTAGAATAGAAATCTCATCCCTAACCTAATTTCATCAAACTCAAATCAATCACCCCCAAAACAACCTAAAATCCCTAAATTTAAATTCAAATACAATTAACAAAACAACCGTGAAAAAGTACTCAAGAATAATCTGAAATTCAACATTATTCAAAGAAATAGAAGAATCAAACGCATGATTGAGCTTTTCTTTGAGACCATCACATAAACAACAACCAGGCTTTGAATATAAGATTAATTTTTTAGGTTTTTCAATTGAAGATGATGAAGTGGAACAGATGAGTTTAAGTGACGATGATGATGATGATACTGGAGGTTAACACCATTTTTGGGAATGAGCTTGAATTTTGAGTAATGATAGTGATAATGGCTTGTGACTGAAAATTGACACCATTGATTTCTGGATTGATTTTTGAGTTTTCGTTTGTGTTGGTGGAGTAAATGGTTGCATGATGAAGGGTGAAGGTGGTTGGCCGGATTGAGACCTTGAGGTACTGGAGTGGTGGACCGATGATTGGTGATGAAGGAGGTGTGACAGAGAAAGATAAGGGATGAATAAGATGATAATGACCTTTTTGGTGTAATTAGTATATGGGTGTACCTGTTTAATAAGTAGCCCTTCACCTGAGTGCATAGTGGGAAGGTTGTGTAATAAGTAGGATTATTGTAAGATATTGTGAAGGATGGATTAATATAGGTTGGACAACAATAAGATGGATTATTCCTGTGAAATAATCCTAAAGAGTAAAGGGTAAAGGAATTATACCAAACTTGAGATGATCCAAATAATAAAGCAAAGAATAAAAGAAGAGAACTTGATTGATTGGTGAAGGGTTGTCAATCCTCCAATATTAAACCAATAATCTTCAATTACCCAAAAGTAACGAACTTGAACAATAATTAAGGAGAGATTAATGTGAAATTTGTGGAAAGATTAAAGAGTAATCTAATCTAATCTACTCCTAATCTATTCTAAGAAGATTTTCTAATGTGGAAGCCCCCCTTTGATTATCATCAAAATGGGGTGTTTATAGTAGTGCCTCATTAGGTTAACTAAGGCTAAACTAGTAATTAACAATTCTAAGTTCTAAGCAGGGAATCGCAAGTATTTCGGAGAGATGGGCATCTTTGCTGAAGGCGCCATGGTCCGCTCGTTCAAGAGGTAAGACGCTCGGATTGCGGGCTCCTTAGACGAGCGTCTTAGCTCCTTAGACGCTCGGATTCCTCTTCAGAATGCTTCCCTTCGCATACTTCTTATTCTTGCAATGTTGGTCTTTAGTTCTTGCCCTTCCTTCAATACCCGTTCAACCAAGATCGTCAATGTCCTTCCAAATAAGCTCAAGAGACGGGAATTTTCCGCCTAATTGTCTCCTTTTCTACAAATCAAACACAAAGCAATAGGAAAGCAAAATAGGAAGCGTTTGACGGGTAAAATAGCTATGAGACGCTATAATAATATGCAAAATAGGTTCAAGTAGGGGACTAAATGTGCGCAAATATGAGTCACATCAAATATCCCCAAACCGAACCTTTACTCGTCCCGAGTAAAGAGGTGACAAAAACTAGGACCCTTATTCAAACTAACCTACTAATATAGCCGATGTGAGACAATTAGGGGGTCTCACTCTGCCCCTTCAACTCACAACAAGACAACCATTTGGTAGGATGCCTTCTTGCAAGGCAAGGTGGGTCTTGCCAAAATGGCGACACATCCAATCATTAAAGCACACGAAACAAGTAATGGATGCATCTACAAAAGAATAGCCACTTTTCTCATCTAAGTGGCGGAAATTATCTACAAGGGAAGCAATTCAAGGGTACACACTCCTTCATAAATATGGTTTCTTCAAACTACTAAACCTAGAAGGATGCCAATAAATCACCTCCAAGTTGTGTCAAGTTAGGGTACCTTTGTCCTCAATCGTTAAAAGGTTTCGTCAAGAATAGACTCCCTATGATGGTGTTAGAAATACTGGAGGATCGCGGAATTCCCCTTCTTGCCTAGACAAGAAGAAGGGTCGTCCTCTCTCTACCATGCACAAAAGTGGATACGATGGATAAAGGGATCAATAACATTTAAGTTTCATGTGGGAGTTTGCTTTTGTTGTTGTTTTTCCCCCCAATTTCTTGTGGCATTTGACATTTGAGACCATTTTCTTTTCGCCATTTCTTTTGATTTTTGGTATTTCAATACTTGACAACTTTCAACTTTTGCATTTTATTTTGAACATTTTCAAAGTCACCCCAATTAGAAACGAGGGTGCCTTATATTTGAAGCATAGGAGTCTATTTTCATTTTTGTTACTCCTCTTTTCTTTTGATGCATTTGCAAACTTTTTGACTTTTCATTTCTTGAACTCAAATTTTTGAACAATTTCTTTTTGTGCCCATTTCCCTTTGATGACAAAAATATGGTAGAACATGGATGATAGATGGTTGCATGGTTTCAAGGGTCACCTTGGAATAAACGGTAGCTAAGGAGTTATCACACCACAAGGTACTCTTGACTAGGCCTTAATCCATGGGTCAAAGGATACTAATATGACACATCCTAGGGTGTTTTACAAGTATTCTAACAAGCAAAGTCTTAAGAAGAAAAAGCATCTACTAGGGCCTATATACACTTGTTAAGCTTCCCAAATAGACGGTTTCGCAAAATTTTTCTAACATGCAAAATATATGCCATGATGCAACTAACATTTATACATCCTAATGCATATGCTTCTACTAACTAGTATGCCAAATAATCTAAATGCAATCCTAAATTCACATTGTTTTTACCGCATCAATCAAAATAAAGCCACATATTCATTATCTTAAAGAGGAAAAAGAAGATTGGAAAGATCATACCATGCGGTCTTCAATATCCTCATGTCTCGGATGTGGCGTAGTCAATAAATGTGAACAAGGATGAACAAACACAATATATACAAACAATATATACAATACTACACTAAAAAGGAATGAACATGTTTTTGATTTTTTCAAATTTTCAAATTTTTATGGTTTTCGATTTTATGAAATTAAAAGACATATTTTTGTGATTTTTCGAAATTTTTCATTTTTATACATTTTTGGAATATAAATTCCAATCCCCCACTTTATTTTGGACATTGTCCTCAATGTACATGTAGGAGTAGGAATGAAAAAGAAAAACATGGTTTTTGGATTTTTTTTGATTTTATGGAAATTGAAGTACAAATGCAATGATATGATATGAATGCATGCTCTAACTAAATGCAATTCTTTATGACATATATAACAAATGAATGCAATCTAAACTATATTATATGATGCATGTTTTAAACTATGGTCACTTATTATCAAACCTCCCCAAACCGATTTAAACACTATTTCTAGTGTAGAAAATGATAAGATTGGTCATTAGTGATTATGCATGAATTCTAGTCTATATGCAATTATTTTACATGAATCATATGGAATATAATACAATGCAAATTATACTATATGAACTAGCTAATGTAAAATGCAATATGAAATATAATACAAATCCAAGTGAAGGCTAAACTAAATGCAATGCACTATACAAAAGAGAGGGAGAGAAGAGTATCGTACAAATGGAGGTGGTGAGGTAGGCATCACTCACTCGTCATCATCATCTTGGTGGTAGACATACCTACTAGAGCTTCCTCCTTGGTCATACCCTCCTCCTTGACCAGAGTATCCTCCACCTTGACCATCAAAGTTCCCGGCTTGGTTCCCTTGATTAGGGAACAAAAGATGTGGTTGAGCCCAAGATGGTCGAGGGCCATTAGGGTTGATATACCCTTGTTGTGCCATTTGGTAGTACTGAGGATAAAGGGCCATGTAGTTATCGACCCGCCCATCGTGCACTCCGAGATCAACCTTCTTCATAAGTTTCATCAAGTCGTGCATATCCGGAGCATCAGGGATTTGTGGTGTGAATGGCGTATGAGGAGTAGGGTATGGTGGGATAGGCACATAGGATGGCGGGGCAATAGGCATTGCCGGTATCCCACAAGGTTGTGGAGGTTGGCGGGGTACTTCTTCTCTTTGAGGGGAGTTGGCGAGGATTTGTATGTCGAGAAGGTAGCTCGGCCTAGGCGAATATAGGCTCAACCTTGGGTCGGTACCAGGTATATTCCACCCCGAAAGAACAATAGAGGAACACCCTTTTGTGAACCATTCTACACTCCCATTTTGAGTGTAGGCACACCACCGGTGGTGGTTGAAGACGGCGTCCTCATCAATCAAAGTACTACCCTCAAGAGGTGTATAAGTCCCATGGGTGTTGAACCCGGGACAAAGGTAGTTTGCCAAGATAGTAATTAGACCTCCCATCACGAAGGTCTTAAGTTGGGAGTTCCCTTGAGAGAAATCATAGAATCTCATAAGCATCTCAAGGGGGGTATTGAAGTTGTACCTCATTGTCCCCCGGACATTTAGATAGGACTCAAGGAATGTCAAATCAAGGAGAGTGCACCTATCTTGCTCATATCTCCCATTAATGGTGCCGGCTACGAAACGTTCGGTGATGCGAATCACCGGATGTTGAATAGCAAAGGTGTAGCATTGTTTTTGGTGAATGAAATCCCTCCCGGAAATAACCTTTCATACTAGGTCCACATCAAAGTCGTAGGGTTTTTTGATGTTGTTTGTTGGTACAATAAGACCAAAAATTTGAGCAAATTGGTCAAGTGATTGGCTTTGGTCAAGGTTGCACAACTGGAACTCCATACCAACATTGTTCCTTGTGTTCGAAACAATACGAAGGCTACTCAAAAATTCCAAGGTAAGGCTAAGGTACGTCTCTTCATGGGCATGGAATAATTTTCCAATCCCCAAACCGTTAAAGAACATTTTGGTTTGGTACCTTATACCTAAGGTTTCTAACACCCTAGTGTTAATAAACTGAGTCGGTTCGTAATGCTTACCTAGCAACTTGACGAACTTAGTACGGTGGCCATCGGATGTGAAGAGTACCTCCAGAAAGTACTCAAGTTGCTCCACCCCTCCTCTTATCACGGGATGAAAGTTTCTTGGTACCATCATTTGTTGAGGAGATGAAGAAGATGAGCCTTTGCGTTTCTTGGTAGCGGCTTCAACAAGCTTCTTCGCTTTTCCCTTGAGGTTCATCATTTTCGATTTGGGAAAGTTAGGGTTTGGTTGGTTTTTGTTGAGAAGGGAGTGTTTGAAGATGAAGATGAGTGGATTTTGTTTAGATAAGATGAGGAAATGAGGGATGGTGGGGGTATTTTTATAGAAAAGAGGGGTGGGACGAGCGGCTGAGGGTCGGGCCTGGGCGGATAATCCGAGGAAAACGCAGAAATCCGAGTGTCTTCATGGACGGGACGAGCGTCTTCTTCAGGTAGTCCGAGCGTCGAAAGAAAAATCCGCTCGGATTTCGTTACAGGGATCCTGCTTCTTCTAGGAGGAACAAAAGACGAGCGTATTACTTTTGGGACGAGCGGCTGAAATTGGACGAGCGTCTTCTTCAGAATCCGCACGCATTCTAGTTCAGTCCCAAAATTTTCTTCAGGTATCCTACAGGACGAGCGTCCAACTTAGAATATGGGCGTCTTTCTCTGGACGAGGATCTTGGGCAACAATCCGCTCGGATTTCGTGTCAGAACTAAACACCACCTGCAGGGAAGCTGAGGACGAGCGTCCAGGCCTCGGGACGAGCGTCTTCCGCTGCTTTTCAGACTTTTCCTTCTTTTCTTTTGCAAGATCGTACCCTTGCACCCTTTTGCCATTCCTCCTTATCTTTCTCTGAAATTTTGCTCAATAAGAATATAAGAAAGCTCTCTCTCTCACGACTCTCATGTAAGAAATTGTAAATAAAAATGCGAAAATGTACAATATTATACAAGGTAAAGGTCCTAGAAATATCTTACAGATGGTGGTTTAGGATAGGACTCCACCAAACTAGTTCAAATTGTAGAAATTCTTGTCCATAGAGCTCAAGGCTCTTAATAGAAGATCAAAAGCTTGTGAACAAGCTCCAAATAAGCATAAGTATGGTTTGCTTAATTTTAAGACAAAGCTTGGCCAAGGGAATTTGTCATTCATTCTTCTTTTCTTTCTCTTCTTGGCACTTGAATATTCACGGTGCTTCAAACCAATTAGCCCATGATTCTTGTCATTATAAGGTAAGAAGTATGGTTCATGGTTATCCGGAAACTTCCACTCACCACCTTTTTCTTGAATTTTGGTGATGATAGCGTTTTGATTATTCAATCCCCCAAGAGTAGAAGGAGAATCCTCATGACCTTGATGATCGGGTTCCTTAGAAGTTGACATTGTGGGGGCCAAATTTCCACAAGTAGCTTCTTGTGCAAGTTTCTTTTTGAGCTTTTCCACCAAGTACCCTTTGTATGATATCTTGACCTTTTGGAGGAGATCCACCATGTCATCTTCAACAATCATAGGTTCCATAGTGGGTGTAAAGTAGTCTTCATAGGAAATAGGGAAGAGACATTCTTCTTCATGATAAGATATCTCAAATTTCTCAAGGATATGCTCCTCAAGGAGAGCAACCTCACAAACTTCCGCTTCCTTATCCCATGAGTTCTTGCAAAAAACGATTTTATCATCATAGCTATCTTCATAAGAATCATAGATGGGGGCTTCATTCAAATCTTTCTCCAACATCCCAATGTTCACATCAAAAGACACACCCTCGTACTCACAAAGGTTAAGAGTATTTGGCTTACTCAACCTCATGTCTTCTTCATTGAACACAACACTTTCATACTCACAAGAGCTCAAGGAGATTTGCTCTTCCCACTTCTCATTTTCCATATCAAAGGTTACTACTTCAAATTCACATTTATGATCAATGTCCGAGGAATGGTGGGAAGTAGTCACTTGGGAGTTTTTCATTTGGGCAATTTGAGTCTCCAATTCCTAACCTTGGGCAACAATGCCTTGAAGAACATTGTGTAGATACCTCATTTCTGCACCTCTCGCAAACAACCCGGTGATGATTGGGCCGCATGTTTGGTACGCGGAACGATTTGTGACAGTTCGTAAGTTTATCATCAAGTGATTGCTCAAACACTAATGTCTACCTCTTAGTTGTCATCTACGTGCCGATACGGTCGTTTTGACAGTAATTAGAGTACATTTGGAGTCCGGGCCTAAAACCGTCTTCATTTTCTGATAACCGTTAAATCCCGAGTCAGAATGTTCTGGATTGTTCCAGATATTTATATTCCATATATTATAAATATTTCATAATCTTTATCCTTTGGTAAACAATTTCCCGTAATATTCACACAAGATATTAAGGAAAACCAAATTATTCCGTCCTACCATAACTTAAACACGGAAATCTTTCTTCCGCAAGAGGAAACTTCTTGGGAACAGACGCAGCAGGTGTTACGCCTCTTCCAAGAGACGCAGTGGCTGCTGCGCCTCTTCCCAGGTCCTTTTCTGTGTTTTTTTCGTATCTTTTTCATATCTTTCCGAGATTCACTTCCAATGACTCTCCGAAACCCTAATTCCTTCACGTGATTAGTATAAATAGGAGCTTTCGCTCCTCATATTTCTTACGCGAGTGTCCGCCCTTCTCTTCTCCTTTTGCATTCTAGACCTTTGTTCTTACTTTTTGGCGTCTACGTGCTTGAACATTCGACCACGTAAGCTCGGATCCTTCTGAGTACCAGCCTCGTTTGCATGACCGACCAATTTGACCAACTCCACAACTAATCAACTTATTCAATTTGTTTTAAATTCCAGTTACGAGGGCACTTTCTTTACATTCGCGTCGAGCATCACTAATCGATATCTTAGTCCTTCTCGTTTCGTCAAACATGTAAGTCTGAGGGTGTAAATCTCTCTTTTATTATTGTATTTACTTTTTGTACCATCAATTTTAAGTTTTATGTCGAAAATACCAATTAAAACCGATTTCTAAAACCGTGCTTTAAAACCCTTTTTGCGGATTTCCAGAAGACAAACCGTCGAGAAAGGACGCAGCAACTGCTGCGCCTCTTCGAAGGAGCGCAGTACCTGATGCGCCTCTTCGTGAGGCTGTCGCAGTTCCTGCTTCCTTTCTTCTTCCTTCGTCCTCTGTAATTCGTTCGTCTTTTGTTTGTTTTCATTTGTTCTTTAATTCTCTGATATCATAGCACAATAATTTCACATGTATATTGTTTATCATTCATTAGCACATAATTTATCATAAACTCGACTTAAATCCCAAGTAATCTCAATATTTGCGGGTTTTCGTCATTAAATTCAATCCGGGTTGTAGAAATTCGATTTGTTCATATTGAGTTTCTGTAATTCGATCCTTTGATAAATTTTCATCTGTTATTTGTCATATGCATCGCATGTTCGTCATTAATTCATCTTGTTTAGTTTATTTCATTCATCCATGTCACTAACTATTAATCATTCATCCATGCAATTAATTCGTTTGTATCCTTCTCATCCATGTTTTATTGTTTCATGACCCTTAATCATATGTAAATAACCTAATCATCACTTTCATCCGAGTAAATAATTTAATCAGTCATTAAATTTACCAACGAGTATTAACAACCCGCAATTCCGGCTTCACAGCCAGAATTCAAGTCAGGAACAGACGCAGCTCTGCTGCGCCTGTTCCGGGTTGAATTCTGCCTTTGAACTCCGTTTTTGCCGTGACCTAGTTTAATTAGCTTACGTATAATTAACTATTGATCGTATTATCGCCTTCTGTTTTGTTCGTTGATTCATTCCTTTATTCGTTTTCTCAAATTATCCGTTTTAAAGGTATTTTCGACATAAATCGCCTAATCCATTGTAATTATTGTAATTTTAATTATTGTAATTTTGTTTTATTTTATTTGTCATATTTATTGTATCATTCGTATGTTTTCACATGTAATTGAACATTAAATCCTTCTTCGACCCAATTGATTGCTAATTACGTGTCAACCGACTTAGCTAATTCTTCACATGTTAGGATTAAAACTTGGATGTTGCATTGAATTCATATAACCGACGATATATCAAGTATAAATGATGTCCCTAATCATTAGTAGAGGCCGCTATCGAGGCGGGCGGGATTAGGTGTTCAATCAAAAGAGCTTCCTAATACGTACCCTCACCCCTTACTCCAGATCTCTGTGAACATCCGTGTTCATTGACATCCACGAGAGTCATTCTAGACATAGAATGCTAAGGGTAACGATTGCTTAGTGTTCATGTCTTTACTTTGTGTCTAGACATGGCACGAGGTATTCGAACGGTTCCAATTTCCCATAAAAATTGGTGGCGACTCCAACAAAAATGCAAATGCTTGTTCTCTTCCTCCCAAGCGCCCCCGTGGGCCCCCCGCTGTCCACAGTTTGGCGACTCCGCTGGGGATAATACACTTACGTGTAGCAAGGGTGAAACTTGAACAAGGTTAGGGAATAATTTGTACAAGACAATTGTCGGTTTTCATAACTCGGTCTTCCTAGACCGTTTTATTCGGCCTTCCTAGGCCCAACCCAACCCATTCGACCAATCGTCCCGTCTAAACGGTCCTAATTCTTATTTGGGCCTAAGGATGGATAGCGATTGACGTCATCCATACCATGATGCTTACTCTTGTTTGTATCAAGGGCCTTCACTACTTGAGGAAATAGACTAGGAATCGACCTTACTCTTGTTTGGTACGAGCCTCTCCACAGACTTCGGGTTTGATGGTTCGGTATGGCAACCCACCTTTTAAACCAAAACCCTTTTAAATGCACTCGGCATCCCGTTATAATGCTTGTATGAATGATTTTACCTTACGTGATCATCATTTCTAAACAGAACCATGACGATTTTTGTAAAATCAAAATCCTTTTTTAAATCAAAATTTCGAAAAAAAAGAGGCCTCTGATTAGCGCAAAACCCAGTCGAAACTCTGTCCGTTTATCAAGTCAAAATCCAGGTCACAAGCCCATTTCAAAACCTCACTTCGAGTCCACTCCTACAACTACACTATAGTTGACTAGGATACACATTTTCAAAACCTTGTCTTTTCTTCAAAGCTCACTCAACACAAGTGGCACACACCCACTTCACGAGTCAAAACATTTCTTCTTTTAGCAAGTGTGTTAGAATGGTTGATCGTGTTTTGATTCGTCATCGATCTCTTACTCAGTTTTCAAGATGCCTGGATCCAGCGAAACAAACCTCCACCAACTTCAAGATGGTAATGATCGAATCCTAGCCGCGTTAGCCCGTATCCAAGATACCCAAGACCAAGTCCATGATCGCCTTGAGACCATTGAGGGCCGGATCTATGCCGTAGAGGGAAGGTTGCCTCCCCATGAAAGTGAAGTAATAGGTGACTCCGCGGATGAATCCAGGGATGAAAATCCTCCCATGGGACTAACTGTAGCCGAGAAAAGACTCCAATACTTAGAGGAGCAATTGATGTACCTTAAAGAAGATGACATTTACAGGGAAAATAATCGCAAGTATGAAGCCATCAATTCCAAATTGCCAACCAACTTCAATATGACGGATATCCCTAAATTCAAGGGGCACGAGAACCCTTTGAATCACATCCGTGCCTTCAAGGATTACATGTCTATCAAAGGCATCAAACCCGAGATGTTCTTAAGGATCTTTCCTTCATCTCTTGACACCATCCCGAAGTAATGGTTCTACTCCTTAGAACACAAGAAGGTCGCTACTTGGGAAGATGCCGCAATCGAGTTTTCTAAACAATATGCGGATAATGCCGAGATCCAAGTTAACATGCGCACTCTAGAGGTTCTTACCCAAAATAACAAAGAAGGATTCACCGACTTCCTAAGTAGGTGGAGGAAGACTAGTACCCAACTAGTTGAACGCCCGGATGAGGCTACCCTTGTGGAGAAGTTTGTGGACAATCTCAAACCCATCTATGCCAATCATTTGAGATACCAAAATATCAAAACTTTCAAGTACTTAACCATACTAGGGACAAGGATTGAAGATGACATCCGTAAAGGACTCTTGTCCAAAACGGTAGGTCGAGGATATCAAGGCTCAACAAGTCGTCCATACGGCTCCACTAGCAAGACAGATGAAGTTAACCTTCTCGAGCCATCCAAGAAAACTACCCCACCAAGGAAATTCACAAATCTTGGGGACACTTACTCCAACGCTCTAAAAAGGTTAATGAAGCAAGGCAAACTCCAACCCATTGGACCTACTCCCGAGCCCGAAAGGAAATCCAAATTCTGGGACGAGAACTCGTACTGTGAATACGATAGGGGCAAGGGGCACGACACAGAAAAATTCTACAAGTTGAAAAATGTGCTTCAAGACATGATTGAAGACGGTCGACTACCAATACCGCCGGGAGGCAAACCTAACAACACTCAGAATCCTCTTGGAGTTCTAGTGATTACAAGTGATGAATCTATCTTAGATTGCTCACATCTTATCTCCCCAAAAGAGGAGGCGATCAATGGGATATGGGCGGATAACGAGGAAGATGTCTACCTCCAAGATCTACCCTTAATCAAGAGTGCCGAAAGCATCATAGATGAGATCATTGCCACACTGGACACAGAAACCAACGCGAGTCAGTAGAAAGGATGGAGAAAATCAATCAAGTGGACCAACAATCAAGGAAGACTCTTCAAGCTCACCACTGGAGAAGGAGAGATGTTCAAAGGAGAACCAGAAGACGATGAGTTCGAGTCGGAGTCGGAGTCAGAGCCGGGGTCTAGAGAAGTCATTAGAGAGTCTCCTCCTGTCGTCATCCCCACTCCCTTTGTTTCTCCTAGCTTAGCCTCGAGTAGTCACAGTAGTTCGGGAAATGTCCCAACCATCTTTGTCCCTTTGCCGCCACCGACCATGGATCGGTTGGCTTATTTGTTTCAACTCTACTCAAATTTTAATATGAATAAATCGGTTCGCTTACTCTTTGTGTTATCTTGAGTGCAATTCATTTACGATTATACGAGGATGACCAAGACCCAGACTCGATCGAAATACCTCCCTACGTAGCCAAATAAATACTACAGGAAGGGGAAGGGGGACCAGTAATAGAGGACACCGAACCCATCAACGTAGGAACCGAACTAGAACCCCAAGAACTTAGGATAGGGACTACCTTGAGCTCTACCGAAAGGGACGATTTCCTAGACCTCCTAAATGAATTAAAAGATGTTTTCGCTTTGTCCTACAAAGACATGCCAGGGATCGACAGGGATATCGCCGAACATAGAATCCCGATTAAGCCAGGTTTCAAACATGTAAAACAGAAGCTTCGTCGAATGAGGACATAATGGGCTCTCAAGATTAAGGAAGAAGTTGACAAGCAATTCAAAGCCGGGTTCATCAAAGTTTCCGAGTATTCTGACTGGGTAGCCAACATAGTACCCGTACCCAAAAAGGATGGGAGAATCCGTGTTTGTGTTGATTTTAGGGACCTAAACAAAGCAAGTCCTAAAGATGACTTCCCTCTACCACACATCGATATATTGGTGGACAATACTGCAAACCACGCGTTACTATCCTTCATGGATGGGTATGCGGGTTAAATCAAATTAAGATGGCCATAGAAGACATGTATAAGACCGCCTTTATCACTCAATGGGGAACCTATTACTATACGGTCATGCCATTTGGATTGATCAACGCCGGAGCTACATATCAACACACCGCGACTACACTCTTACATGACATGATGCACAAAGAAGTTGAGGTATACGTAGACGACATGATTGTCAAATCCAAGGATAGATAAGGGCATATTGCGAACCTTCGTAAATTCTTCACAAGGATGCGAAAGTACAACATGAGGCTCAATCCTCAGAAATGCACATTCGAAGTAACATCTGGCAAACTCCTAGGATACGTCGTTAGCCAACGAGGTATAGAAATAGACCCTTCCAAGATCAAGGCTCTGATCGAAATGCCATAACCTCAAACAGAAAAAGAAGTCAGGGGATTCCTGGGAAAAGTGCAGTATATAAGTCGATTCATATCGAAACTCACCATGATTTGCGAGCCTATCTTCAAGAAACTTAAGAAAACGGACCACACCATGTAGGATGATGATTGTCAGAAGGCATTTGACCGAATCAAAGAGATATTGTCTAAACCACCGGTGCTCATGCCACCTCAACGAGATCAACCTCTTGGTTTATATCTCACAAGAATCAAAAAATGACCATGGGTGCCATGCTAGCTCAAACCGTAGGAAGTGAAGAAAGAGCTATCTACTACCTCAGTAAGAAGTTCTTGGAGTACGAGTGCAAATACTCACAACTCGAAAAGACATGCCTCGCTCTTGTGTGGGCAACGAAGAAGCTACGCCATTACATGCTTAGTTACTCCGTCAAAATATACTTTAAAATGGATCCAGTCAAATACCTCTTCGAGAAACCCGTCCTCAACGAACGCCTAGCAAGATGGACTTTGATGCTCTCAGAATTTGACCTCAAATACGTGCCTCTGAAAGTAATAAAAGGGCGCGCCGTTGCCGAATTCTTCGCAGAAAATCCCATCAATGACGCACAAACGATAGACACTTGGTCGTTTCCAGACAAGGATATACTCCAAACTGACGTAGACTCCTGGGACCTTTATTTTGATGGAGCATCAAACTTAAGAAGATTTGGAATAGGAGTGTTGCTCATTTCTCTTGAAGGCGAGCATACACCAATTGCTGTCAAACTCGACTTCGAGGTGGCAAATAACGCTGCAGAATACGAAGCTTGTCTCATTGGACTACAAGCGGTAGTGAACTTAGGCATTAAAAACCTCCGAGTACATGGAGATTCATCCCTGATCATCAACCAAGTTACGGGATCTTGGAAAATTCAAAGCGAAAGCCTAGCACCTTATCAAGCCAGAATAGACCAAGTTGCCCAATTCTTTGATCACGTGACGTATATACACCTACCTCGGGAACAAAATCAATTTGCAGACGCTCTTGCGAAACTTGCATCTTTGATTAATATGCCAGATGACATGATGGAAATGCCTTTGTGCATCGAACGACGGTCAGAGCCGGCTTATGTACACTAAATCACCGACGAAGAGGAAATCGCACAGGAACCCTAGTTCCAAGCAATCCTGAATTTTAAGCTCAATGGTACCTATCCACCCGATATGGACAAGAGGGGACAACTCGCCATACGCCTACTAGCTTCCCAATACATTCTCATGCAAGGAGAGTTATACAAAAGAACACCTCTTGGTGTAATCCTACGTTGCCTTGATCATTCACAGGCACGAAAGGTGATGGAAGAGTTCCACGATGGAGAATGCGGTCTTCACATGAGTGGGCCCATGATGGCAAAGAAAATCACACGTTTGGGGTATTATTGGACAACAATGGAATCCGATTGCATCAAATACGTAAGACATTGCCACAATTGCCAAATCTTCGGGAATGTACAACATGTCCCTCCTTTATTGCTCTATACAATGACATCTCCTTGGCCATTTTCTGCTTGGGGAATTGACATAATCGGAAGATAACCCCAGTAGAACAGAGGTCACTGTTTCATCCTAGTGGCAATCGACTATTTCACCAAATGGGTAGAAGCAGCTTCCTACACCAGTCTCACGGCTAAAAATGTGGCAAATTTCATACAAAACAACATCATCTGTCGATACGGTTGCCCACATGAGATCATTAGTGATAATGGATCATATTTCCAAGCTGAGACTGAGCAATTGCTAGCCAAGTACAAGATTAGGCATCACCACTCTTCGCCCTATAGACCACAGACTAACGGCGCGGTAGAGGCGGCAAACAAGAATGTTGTCACAATTCTCAAGAAAATGATTGACAACTATCGAGATTGGCCAAGCAAGATACCCTTTGCTCTGTGGGGGTATCGTACATCTGTTAGGACGCCCACTGGGGCTACTCCTTTCTATTTGACCTACGGCATGGAAGCCGTACAACCAGTCGAGCTAGAGATACCATCCTTGCGTATCCTACTCGAAAGTCAAATCCCAGAAGCCGATTGGAAAAGGGATAGATATGAAGAACTCATCCTCCTGGATGAACGTAGGCTACGCGCCTTGCATAATGTTCAAACATACCAAGCACGTATCAAACGAGCTTTCAACAAAAGGGTTAGGCCAAGAAACATCAAGGAAGGAGACTTAGTACTTAAATCGGTTAGAGCTCTTCTACTTGTCGACCCACGAGGAAAATTCAAACCTAATTGGGCCGGACCATTTCTAGTCAAATCCATACTTCCGGGGGTGCGGTTAGAATCACAGACCTAGACGGGAATGAGTTTTCAAACCCAACAAATCTTGACCAACTAAAACGGTACTATGCCTAGAATAGGAACAAAAACGCGCCTCGTGTAACCCCACGTGTCGCTCTTGTGGCACTAAATAAACGGCCCCTGGCAAGCTGAAATAAGCTAATGTCACTATGCTCTTGCATTTTGACAAATTTGTCATCCTCATATCATCAAATAAACTAAATTTGCACCTTCAGAGTAAGCAAAAAGCTCATGCTTATTTTCTAAGTTCATTACAAGCTCTTGCTTAGAACAATTATTCTTTTACATTTACTAGAACTACGCGCAAGGTTTTGATTTCATTTTTTTAAGTGAATACGTAGGCAATCCTTCACAGGATACAACCCATTATATTTAAAATGTAAATAGAAGGACATTTGCATTGCATTTGGAATTCGACAAGAATAATAAGTAGAAAATCACAACGGTTTCATAACCATTTAGCCTTTTTTATTTCAGTTTCTAATAATGATAATACGCTACATAATATAAATAGAATAGGCTAGGATTCTAAAAACCCCACCTTTTTTATTACAACAATAAATAATAATAATAATCAATAATAAATAAAGACTCGGGCTATTCCTCCATCTTCCCTTTGCCCTTGTCATTCTTGTCATATTTCTTGTCACGACCTCGAGCCGGACGCTCTTGCGCCACTTCGGACCTAATCACCAAAGGTCTTTCTCGAGGCCTAAACTTTCCATTCTTGCCAATCACCATCTCTACGACAGGAGAGGTCTTCGGTTTCTTCGAAGGATGAACGACTCGAAACCCGACTTCTTCCTCTCCCTCAGTCAGATGCTTCTCTTTTTCTTTCTCTATCTCGCGCACCTTATAGTCAACAAGCTCGCGCTTCCTCAATCTCTCGCGCTCTTCCGGAGTAGCAGCTTTCCTCCATCGCAGATAAGAATCCGACACCCACAAGGCATTTGCAGAAGAGTTCAAGAACCATACATTTCTTTGAGCCCATTTAATGGCCCACTCTCTTCTGACTTTACGTAGTAAGCGCCACGAAGTCTCATGGGACGAGATCAAGCTTTGGGATTGTCTGTTTTAGTCCCACCTGTCTCATCAGCCTCTCCGGGAAGATGCAGACCATAAACTCCAAGCCAGGAATACGCACGGACCGAGTAGGATCCAAAGAAGACACTCCTGTAACAGATTTGAGATGCCACCACGGCACAATCCACCTAATCAAGGGACCATCATCGCTCTTCAGTTTGTTCTCCCAATAATTGCAGACTCGGGTGAAGTCCACCAAGCAAAGCCTAGTCCTCAATGCAATTGAACGAGCATGATAGGAAGGAACATGAACTGGGGGCTCGATCAATCGAAGCCGTTCCATAAGCCAAACCTACCAAAAGCGGGTATTAGACATCAAAAAAAAAAAACGAAAAAAAAAGGAAAAAACAAAAAACGAACAAAAAAAAAAGGAAAACTAAATTATTCCGTCCTACCATAACTTAAACACGGAAATCTTTCTTCCGCAGGAGGAAACTCCTTGGGAATAGACGCAGCAGGTGCTGCGCCTCTTCCAAGAGACGCAGTGGCTGCTGCGCCTTTTCCCAGGTCCTTTTCTGCGTAATTTTCGTATCTTTTTCATATCTTTCCGAGATTCACTTCCAAAGAGTCTCCGAAACCCTAATTCCTTCACGTGATTAGTATAAATAGGAGCCTTCGCTCCTCATATTTCTCACGCGAGTGTCCGCCCTTCTCTTCTCCCTTTGCATTCTAGACCTTTGTTCTTACTTTTTGGCGTCTACGTGCTTGAACATTCGACCACGTAAGCTCGGATATTTCTGAGTACCAGCCTCGTTTGCATGACCGACCAATTTGACCAACTCCACAATCAATCAACTTAATTAATCTAATCGTTTTCCTCTTACGAGGGCTCTTTCGTTACATTCGCGTCGAGCATCACTAATCGATATCTTAGTCCTTCTCGTTTCGTCAAACATGTAAGTCTGAGGGTGTAAATCTCCCTTTTATTTATTGTATTTACTTTTTGTATCATCTATTGTAAGGTTTATGTCGAAAATACCAATTAAAACCGATTTCTAAAACCGTGCTTTTAAAAACCCTTTTTATGGATTTTCAGAAAACAAACCGTCGAGAAAGGACGCAGCAACTGCTGCGCCTCTTCGAAGGAGCGCAGTACCTGCTGCTCCTCTTCGTGAGACTGCCGCAGTTCCTGCTTCCTTTCTTCTTCCTTTGTCCTCTGTAATTCGTTTCCTTTTATTTTGTTTCGTTTGTTCTTTAATTCTCTAATAGCATATATAATTTCACATGTATATTATTTATCATCATAATTCATCATTAAATTTCGACTTAAATCCCAAGTAATTAATATTTGCGGGTTTTCGTCATTAAAATTCAATCCGGGTTGTAGAAATTCGATTTGTTCATATTGAGTTTTTGGAATTCGATCCTTTGATAAATTTTCATCTGTCTATTGTCATATTCGTCATTAATTTGTCGTTAATTCATCTTGTTTAGTTTATTTCATTCACCCATGTCACTAATCCATCATTCGTTCATGTAATTAATTCGTTTAATTCCGTCTCGTCCGTATTTTATTGTTTTATGACCATTAATCACATGTAAATAACCTACTAATCACTTTCATCCGAGTAAATAATTTAATCAATCATTAAATTTACCAACGAGTATTAACAACACGCAATTCCGGCTTCACAGCCAGAATTCAGGTCAGGAACAGACGCAGCAACTGCTGCGCCTATTCCAAGGGACGCAGCTCTGCATCGCCTGTTCCGGGTTGAATTCTGCCTCTGAACTCTGTTGTTGCTTGACTTAGTTATTTAGCTTACGTATAATTGACTATTAACCGGATTATCGCCTTCTAATCTTGTTCGTTAATTCATTCCTTTATTCGTTTTCTCAAATTATCCGTTTTAAAGGTATTTTCGACATAAATCGCCTAATCCATTGTAATTATTGTAATTTTCATTATTGTAATTTTGTTTTATTGTATTTGTCATATTTATTGTATCATTCGTATGTTTTCACATGTAATTGAACATTAAATCCTACTTCGACCCAATTGATTGCTAATTACGTGTCAACCGACTTAGCTAATTCTTCACATGTTAGGATTAAAACTTGGATGTTGCATTGCATGCATATAGCCGACGATATATCAAGTATAAATGATGTCCCTAATCATTAGTAGAGGCCGCTATCGAGGCGGGCGGGATTAGGTGTTCGATCAAAAGAGCTTCCTAATACGTACCCTCACCCCTTACTCTAGATCTCCGTGAACACCCGTGTTCATTGGCATCCACGAGAGTCATTCTAGGCATAGAATGCTAAGGGTAACAATTTGTTGGAGCCGGTGTCCTCCAGTTAGTGCGGATAACGTTATTGCACGTACACTTGTACGGACAAGTGAGAGCTTGTTGGGGCTGGTGTCCTCCACAGTTAGTACAATGACATATAAATCTCTAAAAGGATTAAAGGGTATACTTTTGTATTATTATCAGTTGGTCCACGTTTATCAATAACGGTTGGCTTGCTAGATAAGTTTGACGTTATTGTCATACAGATGGCGGTGATCAACTGGTCCCTAAAAGTCACACCTATAGGATACGTTTGAGAGATGTGACGGTATGAAAATACAGTCATGTTGATGCCTAATATGACTAAGCAGTTAGTCGGAGTTATTGACTAAAAATTAGTCAAACGCGATGTTGAGATAATTATTTAATACGGATTAAATAATAATGGCTAAGGTGAATTAAGCGGTTAATTCGTAAATTGAATATAAACTATTATATTTAATTAATGTATATTGAATTTAATTAATTATACAATATTGTCATTATCGGACAAGTATTAATATATCGACTAATTCATGTTACTAGTCGATATTTATTATCCGATAACGAGTGATGATTTATAATTAAAACCCGTCGTATACATTTTAGCGAAACGAGTCGGAGCACGAATTAAATAAGGAGAAAGTGGAAAGCCCACTTCCCCCTTGAGCTCACGGTTTGGCCGAAATGATCAAAAGGAGAGTGCTTCTCTCCTTTTGACCTAATCATTGTCATTTGCACAAAAATTAGGGTTTTGGAGGCATTCTCTCTGAAATTCTAGATCTCACATCAGAAAACTCACAAAAACTCTCTCAATATTGCAAGGCAATTAGAGAGTACTTTCTAGCACAAGGGGCATAGTCTCAGACGATCTTGGGTGCAACGATTATGAGGAAATCTACGTTGATTTCTGTTCTTAGGCCGTTTTATACAAAGGACCCGAGGTTGATTCTTGTTCCTTTATCGTTTCTCTTGTTTTTCGTTTATGACAATTAATCACATGATAATTTACGTTATAGTCCTTAATTTTAAGGGGTTTTATACGGATATTACCCTACAAGTGGTATCAGAGCGAGGCCACGTAAATTTTTCATCGTGATTTTCATAAAACGATTTGAATCGATATTGTTTTGCCTTGAAAACCGTGACTTGTTATACACGGCTGTTTAATTTTAATTTTTTTTTCGTACTGTTGTAAACAGTCAGCCGAACTGTTCAGGTCTGATCAGTCGATCGAGGACTGTTAGTGTCTCGATTGATTGGTTTTGTTTGCAATTTGTTTTTGCATATTGTTATTATAATCGGTCTTTATAGCAATATGTTAAAGTTTTATCAATTGTAGATTTAATTTTATACGGATAATGTCAAAATTGCAATTGGTTTTATTTTGTCAAATCGATTTCGAGAGGAAATATGCTCTCGGTTGAGCCGCTGAAATGAACCGCTGGAAATTTTTTTTTTTCGTGTTTTATTTTTTTTGTGGCCATAATATGTACATTATACGGATGTTGTACACTCGCTTGATAGTGAAACGGTTCACTCACGTACCATTTAGTTATTTTAAAGCGATTTAAAGTAACGGATTGTCATGAATTAAAATTAAGTTGATAGAAGCGGTTTTGTCACATAATTTTAATCGTTAAAAGGTGGTTTGGATAAATTTAACATAATTACAAAATTATGTCACGGATAAATTTTGTTTTAGTTGATGCATTTTTATTTATCGTTACTTTTGAATGCCATGAATATTTTTTTTTACGTATTTAATTTTACAATCGGTTGTAACTTAGTGTGGCCTTAGTAGAACGTGTTACCGTAATGATGGAACACGGTCTTGGTTGTATTTTGAGATCTCGCATCTCCGTTTTGGATTTTTCCTTGTAATTACAGTTTTAATTTAGAATGTAAATAGGTTTATATTTTGTAAATTTTAAATTGTAATTTTGAGAAGACCAAAGATGGAGATCGGATGCTCACTCCCGCTGCATGGATCAAGATGGAACATCAAGACAAGCTTCTCGGGTCCAACGGTGGATTCCAAAGTTGTATTATGTTTTATTTTACTAGGATAGGCCACACTAGGACTTTTATTTACGTTTTACATTTGTTTTATGTTTTTCATCGTAACGATAGTTTGCATCATATTCCGCCTAAAACCAAACCACCTAATAATTGCATGAAAACTGGCTCATATGGAGGTTACGCGTTAGTTTTCTTTGACATACAGATGTCACACGGTCTAAATAAGTCATCACCCAAGTTAATTCATTCACGTAATGCTAGTTTTTCATTCACTTAAAATGAATTAAAACTAAGTTAATGGGATCTTCCTCGTATAAACAAAAATTGAGAATAGTCTTTATAGGTCAAACTCCAATGAATCCCTTCTTCGTCGGTAGGCATAATATGACCCCTTCTATGTCGGGTAAGTTGGAACTGATTGACCTATTTTATCTCAACACTGTGGTCACTCGTACGATCCTATGATTATGGTGGACTAAAGATAGGATTTACAAAAATCTATCGACCAAGAGTTCTAACGGTAGAACTAGCCAAACAGTTGGCTTATCAATTTACGGAAATTGAGTCTTGGGATAATTTGTATTATTCTTGAGGTAGATCGATTATACAAATGCAATGAGTCGATGCGTTAAAATGAATTTTAATTAGACTTAAATCACCTCGATGAGTTGCTTATTTCGTTTTGTTTTTCTTTCTTTTTCAGTGTAGAACACGATCATTTAAACTGCTAATAACATAATGGTTGGCCGTATGAACGACCCAATGCCAAGTGCCACATTGGACCGTGAGTCCTGGCTTCGGATCTTCATGAATCAGATGAATTAGTCTACTCGACTGAAGAATGATGGATCAAACTTTGCGGACTGGGAGGCGGCATTACGGAATGCTGCCATTGCTGACGGGAAGCTCAAATATCGATAGAGCCCATCCCGCCAAACCCAGGCCCCACGGTGAGCTAACGAAATCGCCACGTATAGCGATTTCGTCATGGAAGCGGGTGCGATAAAGAACGTACTCATTTTTGCAATGGAATCCAATTTGCAGAAACGCTTCATAGCCCAAGGTGCAAACAAGATTTTCACCACGCTCACTAAGGAATTCTCGAAAGCACCGAGAATCGTGACCTATGAGCATACCATCGCTTCTTTGAGGCGAAACTCCGAAGGGCCAACCGGTTTTCTCAGATTGAGAATGAAACTCACTTGATTGTAAGATCGGCCAACATCGTGATTGACCGCATGCTTCATTCACTCCACGATGGTTTTGCGCTTTTTAGAGCCAATTACTATATGAATGATTTGAAGAAAAGTCCTCATGCACTACACTCCCTTCTCGTACGGACCGAGAAGGACATGAAATTTAGTGGGAGCCCGAAACAGGATGTTCTCGTTGTGTCAAACAAGGGCAAGGGTAAGGGCAAAGCTCGGGCGGATCTAGCAAGAGGCAAGCCGAAGTTTAAGAAGTCGGGATCGGGTAAGAGTGGGCCTGGTGAGTCGAGCACCTCACCAGGCGCGACAAAGAGCAAGACCGGTAACATGGAATGCCATCATTGCCACAAGACTGGGCATTGGAGGCGTACATGTCATGTATACCATGAGGACATAAAAGCAGGTCGCGTTACTCCTGTTGGTATGTCTTCTTCTTCTTCTACTTTTGTTCATATGATTGAGATTAACCATGCAAGTTACGAAACTTGGGTACTAGATACTTGGTTGTGGTTCTCATCTATGCAATCACGTGCGGGGGCTCAAACATCGAACCCCTCGTAAAGGGTGAGGTGGACTGGTGTCGGGAATGGAGCACGAGTGGCTGCCGTCTCGAGGGGAACATATGTGATCCAGCTTCCTAGCGGATTTGAGTTATTTATATATAATCGCTATTATGTACCCAGTCTAATCCAAAAACATTATTTCGGTTTACGCACTTGACAAACTTGGTTTTTCATTTGTAATAGAGAATAATAGCTGCATTTTCTCATTAAACGATATGATTTATGGCAAGGCAGTCTCCATAAATGGAATTTATGTTTTAGATCAGACCACTGAAATATTGCACGTAATGAATAAAAGGTTAAAGGTTGGTGACAAAGATCAAACTTATCTATGGCACTGCCGTATGGGACACATTAATGAGAAACGCGTTAAACAGCTCATACAGAATGGAGCTATCTCGGCATTTGATTTTGAATCATTTGGCACGTGTGAATCATGTCTCATTGGTAAGATGACTCAAATTTCCTTCAAAGGTGTTGGAATGCGCGCTGCTGACCTATTAGGACTCATACATACGGATGTGTGTGGACCTATGTCAATCACCGCACGAGAAGACTATAGGTATTTTATCACTTTCACGGACGATTTAAGTAGATATGGCTATGTCTACTTAATGAAGCATAAAAGTGAGTCCTTTGAGAAATTCAAAGAATACCAGAATCGGGTACAGAACCAACTGGGTAGAAAGATTAAAACACTACGATCAGACCGTGGTGGCGAGTATCTTTCACACGAGTTTGATCAACACCTTAAGGACTGTGGGATTGCCTTACAATTAACTCCACCTGGAACATCTCAGTTGAATGGTGTGTCCGAACGGAGAAATCGAACACTACTTGATATGGTTCGATCCATGATGAGTCACACCGTATTGCCTTATTCATTGTGGGGTTATGCTCTTACGTCACCGCTCTAATACTTAACCGAAGTCCGTCTAAAGCTGTTGACAAGACTCCATATGAACTATGGAAGGGAACGGTCCCTAACTTGTCCTTTATACGGGTTTGGGGCTGCGAGGCTTATGTCAAGTGGAGACACGAGGATAAGCTCGGCCCGCGATCGGTCAAGACATACTTTATAGGTTATCCTAAAGGAACGTTTGGTCATTACTTCTATTCGCCAGCCGAACAACGTGTATTTGTTGCGGCTAGTGCGACATTCTTAGAGAAGGAGTTTCTCGAGAACGCGAAGAGTAATATAACCTTCGAGCTGTCGGAGATTCCAGAACCAAATGCCGAGCAACCATTGGAGGAACTCGTTCCTTCAATCCCGGCTGCGGTTAGTATTCCTTAGGAACCTAGGAGGTCGGGAAGAGTCTCTATTCCTCCGGACAGATACATAGGTATGGTCGAGGAACATGACATAGATGACATTCTGCTCTTAACGAGTAGTGAACCCGCAACCTATAAAGGTGCCATAACTAGTTCCGACTCAAAGCTATGGCTTGAGGCCATGCAATCCGAGATGGACTCCATGTATGAGAACAACGTATGGGATCTTGTTGACTTACCTGCTAAGGTTCGTCCCCTTCATTGCAAATGGCTTTACAAGATAAAGCATTCTGTGGAAGGACAACAAGATATCTATAAAGCACGACTAGTTGCTAAAGGTTTCACCCAAGTGCCAGGTTTGCACTACGATGAAATTTTTGCACCCGTAGTCATGCTGCGTTCCATTCGGATTATCTTAGCGATTGCCGCTTTTCATGACTATGAAATTTGGCAGATGGATGTGAAAACCGCCTTCTTAAACGGTTATTTGGAGGAAGAGTTGTACATGGTACAACCCGAAGGTTTCATCGATCCTGAACATCCTAAAAAAGTGTACAAGCTTAAGCGTTCCATTTATAGACTTAAACAAGCTTCTCGGAGTTGGAATCATCGTTGCGACCAAGTGATAAAAGAGAATGGATTTACTCGATCGGTCGAGGAACCATGTCTATATATCAAGTCGAGTGGGAGCAAGATTGTCTTCCTAATATTGTATGTTGATGACATACTCCTGATTGGGAATGACATACCTCTCTTAACTTCGGTAAAGGTATGGTTGAAAAACCATTTCCAGATGAAAGATCTGGGTGAGGCACAAAGAATTTTGGGCATCCGTATCTATCGAGATAGATCACGTCGGATGTTATCTCTCAGTCAGGAGTCTTATATAGACAAGATTCTAGAGAGATTCAGCATGACTAACTCCAAAAAGGGGTTCCTTCCTATGGCTCCAGGGGTGCATTTGAGCAAGTCTCAGGCACCAGAGACACCGGAAGAGAAAGAGCGCATGACCCGGATTCCTTATGCTTCGGCTATAGGATCAATCATGTATGCCATGATATGCACACGTCCGGACGTGGCATATGCATTGAGTATAACAAGTCGATTCCAACAAAGATCCATGTGAATCACATTGGATGGCTGTCAAGAACATTCTTAAGTACCTACGGAGGACTAAAGATTGGGCATTGACTTATGGAGGGGAACAAAAGCTATGCGCAACCTTTCGCACGAGATGCTAGCTTCCAAACGGATCGAGATGATTCGAAATCTCGGTCTGGATTCGTTTTTACTCTTAATGGCGCTGCATCACCGGAAGAGTTCCAAACAAAGTGTTACAACAGATTCTACGACTGAGTCCGAGTACTATGCCGCGTCTGAAGCTGCAAAGGAAGCGATATGGATGCGTCAATTCTTACAAGGACTATCGGTAGTGCCTAGTTCGAATGACCCGATCACCATCTATTGCGACAATAGAGGTGCCATCTTCCAAGCTAAGGAGCCTAAGTCTAGCGACAAGTCTAGACACATACAACGGAAAGCTCATCTAATCCGAGATTACGTGGAGCAAAAGGAGGTAGTGATAGAAAAGATTTCTACAGATGATAATATAGCAGATCCTCTCACTAAACCATTACGACAAGATAAGCATGAAGGGCATGTTAATTCCATGGGAATTAAACGTGTTCCTGAGTTGTAGTACTCTTTTATGGATTAGATTCATTTTCTTGTGTACTCTATACGACATCATCGTTTTGATATTTATATATTTTGTTTTTCATGTGGAGTTGTACGACAATTTTTGAACACCACAAAGTGAACTGAACAAACATTATATTATGGTCCTTAATTGCCCACGTGAGCTGATAACTCTGGCAATTATTTTGTGACGCTGGTTGATGGTGGGTTCAACGAGCCATAAGTCAAACGGTTGACTGACCAATCACAGAGGCGAGTTATACGAATATCTCGTAGGACACAATTGTGACAACGACGTGGAGTCCTAAATGTTTTATAACATTCGGTGCCAGGTCGTGGATAGGACCTCCATGGTGATCCTAAGAGTCGATTCTTTTGACTATCGACTGTCTCTTGAGATTAAGGCAGATTTTGGGTGACTTTGGTTTCTTTCTCACGGTCATCCGTAACAGGGGGGCAAGTAGATTTTTTCTGGGTCTTTTCATGCTGTGCTTAGGTCGGCAGGAGTCGAGTTGAAGGAAATATTTAGCCTTTATCAGGTACTCGATATTTCTCAGGGCCACTCGAGGAGCTGTAACTGAAATGCATGGCCATGCTCGAATACGGATTCGTTTTATCACTTAAGTTACTCTCTAGTCGGGGAAACCACTCTTGATACAGATAGATTGTAAAATACGACCTTTGCGGATACGGATCTGCAAATTGTTTCACATTGAGTGGGAGAAATTTTAAATGGATATGAGAATCGGTTATCACACATACACTTGTACGGACAAGTGGGAGTTTGTTGGAGTCGGTGTCCTCCAGTTAGTGCGGATAACGTTATTGCACGTACACTTGTACGGACAAGTGGGAGCTTGTTGGGGCTGGTGTCCTCCACAGTTAGTACAATGACATATAAATCTCTAAAAGGATTAAAGGGTATACTTTTGTATTATTATAAGTTGGTCCACGTTTATCAATAACGGTTGGCTTGCTAGATAAGTTTGACGTTATTGTCATACAGATGGCGGTGATCAACTGGTCCCTAAAAGTCACACCTATAGGATACGTTTGAGAGATGTGACGGTATGAAAATACAGTCATGTTGATGCCTAATATGACTAAGCAGTTAGTCGGAGTTATTGACTAAAAATTAGTCAAACGCGATGTTGAGATAATTATTTAATACGGATTAAATAATAATGGCTAAGATGAATTAAGCGGTTAATTCGTAAATTGAATATAAACGATTATATTTAATTAATGTATATTGAATTTAATTAATTATACAATATTGTCATTATCGGACAAGTATTAATATATCAACTAATTCATGTTACTAGTCGATATTTGTTATCCGATAACGAGTGATGATTTATAATTAAAACCCGTCATATACATTTTAGCGAAACGAGTCGGACCACAAATTAAATAAGGAGAAAGTGGAAAGCCCACTTCCCCCTTGAGCTCACGGTTTGGCCGAAATGATCAAAAGGAGAGTGCTTCTCTCCTTTTGACCTAATCATTGTCATTTGCACAAAAATTAGGGTTTTGGAGGCATTCTCTCTGAAATTCTAGATCTCACATCAGAAAACTCACAAAAACTCTCTCAATATTGCAAGGCAATTAGAGAGTACTTTCTAGCACAAGGGGCATAGTCTCAGACGATCTTGGGTGCAACGATTAGAAGGAAATCTACGTTGATTTCTGTTCTTAGGCCGTTTTATACAAAGGACCCGAGGTTGATTCTTGTTCCTTTATCGTTTCTCTTGTTTTTCGTTTATGACAATTAATCACATGATAATTTGTTTATTTATTTGTTTAATTTTAGTCCTTAATTTTTCCCTTGAAGGGGTTTTATCTTTTGTTTATTATAGGCCTTACAGTACTACCTAGCTTAGTGAAAGACATGGGAAGGCTTTACTTTGACCCATCACCGATGTCCCATTATATGGACATGGCTACAAGATGTGGTTCTGAGCACAATGCGGTCAGTTGTGCCGCCACATCCGCCCTATCAATGGCAAAGATTCTCATAAAAGATTGGTGGCGAAATCCAACAAAAAGATCGTGACAAACGCAAGATCATGATAGATGCACTTCTTCCCTTGAAAAGCGCCCTCGCTTAGCCTGCGATACAAGAAGAGGAGGTTGCGAACGAGGTCTTTAATGAATACTTGCATCTCGGATACGAAATTATGATCGAGTGAGGCAAGAGAGTGATAAGATGCCACTCAAATCATTATGTCTTTTACCCGAAGAGGTATGACGGGACTTTTTCCCAAACACCGTGTTGGTCACGATGACTTTTATGCTTTCCTTTTATCCAAGCCCAACAGATCTCTCACTAAGCATAAACAAGTGATTTCCTAGAAAACGATGGGATCGAGTGGTATCTCTTCTCGATCGAGCTCCATTTGCTGTTCAACAAGGCCCGGGAGGAAGGTGGTCGGATCACCTCTCAAGTCTTCATCAACATACCCTTTGGTTTGAAGACATACACATGCAATGAAGGTTACAAAAACCAAATGCCCTCCGCCTTCCAGAAACATAAGAAACGGTAATTGCTCCTAGCACGGATGAGGTATCACATTCTTTTATCGGTGATTCCGTGGTTGAAAGCAACCAGCTGAATCGATCTATTGAAGTCCAACATTCGCATGTCCTTTTAATGTCACTCCCATGTGGACGGTTTTCCACCATCAAAATCTAATTTGAATCAAATGAATTGACGATTGCCAAGCAATTTTGTGTAAATTTAGGAGCGCTAAATTTGTTCTTGGTTAAACACTTTTATTTCCTATTTTGTTATTCCACTTTGTGCTACTTATGCTTTTGTGTAGCAGAAAGAATGGCAAGCAAGTGATTAATTAGAAGGCTCGAAGAAAAAGAAGGTCGGTCCCACCCAATAAATGGTTTTTGAACCATAGACTTTAATTTCTTGTCTAGTTAGTTTACGGGCTGTTTTTCATTGTGTTTTGCAAATGGGCAAATATCGTTTCCTCTATCGAGTAACGATGAAAAACATGGTAAGATGTTGGGTCCCAATAATCAAGACAAGCATCCAAGAACGGTTTGACAACCTTGATGATTTTAAACTCAACAACGAAACTACCAAGATTATAGGCCATTCGATAATATTTCTCCATGTTCGAGTGCTAAATTAGCTTCGAGACGGTTTTCGGTCCATTTCTTGGCGGGAATCTCCAAAGTATTCATGATTTTGAAGAGTTTATTTTGAGAATTTTATAAATGGGGGCATTGTAAGAAGAGATCCATATCGGAAGAATTGTTTTTAAATTTAAAAGTCTTATTTATGTTTGCATTGTTGTTTATTTTTGTTTAAATGCATAAAATTCTCATTTAAAAATTGTTAAAATTCAAAAAAATTTCACGTTTATTTTAGCATATAGGTTGAGTCAGATTTCCATGATGAAATTGCCTTTTTGCTTAAGCCTTGCATTTAACTGTTATCTTATTAGCTTTGTCTCTTTGCATAATCTACGAGTTTATGTTAAAATTTAGCTGAACGAATAGACTTGACCTGAAATTTTGGCAACCTACTTATAATTTCTAAGGATTTAGAGCCTTATAAACTGGTGTCATTTATGACCGGTTTCATGTAGGATTGTGAGTAGTTACTCCTTGCATAACATGTATCATCAATTTGCACATATATGAAATTCAATTGCTTTTTGCCATCATACATTCGGGTTAGTGGTTGGTGTCACATGCGGGAGGTGCTTATTTTTCCTTTCTTTCATTTTTACCCATTTAACTCCACATTAGCCAAATTTGATCTTTCCTACATCCAATTCCCTTGTCAAGCTAGTTTAGATTGTTGTCCTATATATTTCATTGTATCAAATGTTGGCGCATAATGTTGATTCGGGTTGGTATCTATGAAGAAAGGGAGGATTAAAAAGAATTTTGAAAAGAAAAAAAAAGAAGAAGAAAATGATGTGAAGAATGAAGAAACCGAAAAATAAATAGAAAAAGAAAAGAAAAAGATGTTTAAAAATGGTTGACATGTTCTATCTTATATCTTTTGAGGAGTATGTTCTAATTCCGCTGAAGGGCATGTGCTTAATTCATAATTGAGTTAGAATCGGATGTTGATATATGGTTCTGTTTAGGTACTAGCTTGGGCGCCTATACCTCCACATTCCCATAAATGTTTTGCCTTTTCTTACCCATTGCCTCACTTTACCATATTTTTGTAAGCCCTCGGGTGATTTTTGGTTGGAATGTATGTACACATATTAGTTGCATGCATTTTATGTGGGTCATTTTGAGGAAATACATATTTCATTTGCATTTGACCCGTAGGTCCAAAAAGGTAATTTTCATTTTATAAACATCCTAATTCATTTTAGGAAATGTTATTTGCTTGCATTAAATTGGCTTAAGCGGGCATTTGTACTATTTATTTTTCCGTTCCATTAGCATATAGTTTTGAGTTTACTCGGGGAATCATCAAAATTTGATGCACTTTTCTACACCAAAAATAAAATACCTAGATACTGCTCTAATTATCTGTCTAATGTCACAATTGGGGTTTTGAATTGATTTAACTAACTAGAGACTAAAGCGAGGGAAATGAAAAAGAGAAATTAACAAAAGGAGAAGGGCAGTATGCTAAGAGTCGGTCCACCGTGGCAGCTCGTATCCACGCTAGTTTGACTTTGACTTGTCCTTTTAGTGCCCGAAACACCTTCACGCATCCCAAGACAAATATTTCCCGCAAATTTTTTCTCCAAATGCATGCAAAATAGACGGTAAATGACTTGATTTCGCTTTGTAATTAAGACATAATAACCCAAAGTAGCATATTCGGGGCATTTCGTAGCATAAAACCACGATAAAAGCATAGAAATACGTGCATAAAATAGGCTAAAAAGACTATATAAAATGCACGTATCAAATCACATGATAATTTGCGTTAGAGTCCTTAATTTTAAGGGGTTTTATACGGATATTACCCTACATGCTTAGTGTTCATGTATTTACTTTGTGTCTAGACATGGCACAAGGTATTCGAACGGTTCCAATTTCCCATAAAAATTGGTGGCGACTCCAACCAAAATGCAAACGCTTGTTCTCTTCCTCCCAAGCGCCCCCGTGGGCCCCCCCGCTGTCCACAGTTTTCAAGATACCACTACATTATGTCTTTTACCTGCAGAATGACGGGACTTCTCAAACACGGTAGGTCACGATTGGCTTTCCTATTATCCAAGCCCAACAGGATCTCTCCTAAGCATAAACAAGCTTTGCTCAACAAGGCCCGAACCTCTCAAGTCTTCATCAACATACCCTTGGAAGACATACACATGCAACAAGCAAAAACCAAATGCCCTCCGCCTAGAAACATAAGAAACGGTGGGGTCGGCCCTGTTAATGAATCGATCTATGAAGTCCAACATTCGCACTCCCTTCGAAGTCACTAGACGGTCCACCTCAAGTCTAGTCAACCCAAGCAAGTCTCTAAATTTGCTCTTGTACCCTTGCGAAGTAGAAGGAATGGCAGACAAGTGTTCAGGGTCCCACCCACCAATAGCGGCAATTTCTTCAGGAAATGGGCAAATATCGCCTCCAGGGAACGCAAAAACATGGTAATTCGGGTCCCAATAATCAAGACAAGCATCCAAGAACGGTTTGACAACCTTGATGAGTTTTAAACTCAACAACGACCCAAGATTATAGGCGCCCATATAATATTTCTCCATGTTCAAAAATTCGTTGGTCCATTCCTTCAAGCGAATCTCCAAAGTATTCATGATGAAGAGTTATTTTGAGAATTTTATAAGACGAAGAAGAGACGGAAGAATTGTGTGAATAAAAGCTGCATCGACGTTTCTATTTATACTAATTTCTATTTCCACAAATCTGCCAGAACAGAACCACCTGGGAACAGGCGCAGCACATGTTGCGCCTCTTCAAAGGGACGCGAATCTTTGCGCCTCTTCCTCGCCTCAACTTCAACTTCTGTGATTTTCCGCGTTGGATCTTTCCTAATTCCATGACGAATAATTTCCTATTCCTACGGGTTATTATTTTGGTAAATGCGTGAAAATTACCATGTTTCAGGTTTCCTAATTCCGCGGGCAGGCATTTCGAGGCGACATCGACATTTTCGTCATTTTACCACACTTGCACATTTTCATTTTAGGAAATAATTTTCATTTCATTTTAGGAAATAATTTTCATTTTTAGTAATTCATTTTAGGAAATAATTCTCATTTCGATTTACATTTATTTCATTTCTTTTTTAAATCATCTCACTTCTAACTTATAGATTTCTGTTTTTTCCTTTTTTTTAGGAGGTAATCCTCCCTACCATCCGGTCATTTCCGGCAAATTTTTTGCAAATTTTTGCATTTTTTTGAGTCTTTCGTTTTGCGCTAATTAAGGCCATATGTATATGCAAATGTATGTCTTGCGTGATTTCTATGTAAATTTCGGCGGCATGACGGCGTAAACCGTCATCTACCAAACCTGTTCAAAGCTAACCTGCTGGTACAAGCAACGCAACCCAGCAGCAAAGGCACTCAGGCCATCGTATATACTACCAAAAAGGGAAATGTACAACAAAATGGGGGCTCGAGCCCCAAACAAAGTCCAGAATGTTCAAAATGAAGGTCCAAATGTACAACTGTGCAAAATACAACCAAAAAACAAACAAAAACTGCACAAAACAACATAACCCTTGCCGCAAGAGCAGCAATCTCGGCGTCTCGAACCTCGAGCTCCCTCAACAAGCGAGTTGTCGCCTCCCGAGACTGGGTCAACTCTCGCTCCAGCTCGCGGTCACCCTGTAAACAACAAAATTAGCTCATGGCAATCATTTCAAGAAAAATTGGAAAATCAAAAATTCAAAAATGAAACAGGAACGAGGTTCATACCTGACGGCCTCGACCGCCGATAAGTGCCTCGACGGCGAGCTCGCACCCTCCATAACGCCACGAACCGAGACGGCGCGACCTTCATTTTCAAAAAGAAGTTCTCAATAATTGAACAAACTCAATCAAATGTGTTCTTACACAAAAAGTTATGCAAAATTAGAGGTTTACCCTCCGAATCAGATGCTGCCAATCGTCCAGGCCAGCATCCGTCACAGCCACGTCAAAGTCACGTAGCTCGGAGATCGTAGTCCTCTCGGTCGCGTCAGTGTACTCAAGGGTCTCGGGGTACTCTGGGGGCTCGATGCCCGCCGCCTCAACCTCCTACAAAACCAAATGTTTCTCATTAATCGATGATCTTTCATCATAGTTCTCAAAAAAAAATCAAGTAAATAAGAAGGGTAAAGATGCTTACCACTACCGGCCAGTACGCCAACCTCCCATAGAGAAACACCGAGTAGTCCTCGCCAGGAAGAAGGAGGGCGTCACCACTAGCGCCAGCCAAGTCCGCCTCCCTCTCTGCCTCAGGAAGCTCCATGAACATCGTCCTAGGAGGGTCGATGGGAACCGTCAACACGTCCCGAGAGCACCGACGAGCCAAGCGCTCGCCTAAGTACCACACAGGACCCATCGACGTCCTCAACAGCAGCCGGCTCGAGCTCCTAGGTCGAAGGACCTCAGCCACAAAAGGAGGCGTGTCAGCGTACTCCGCCCAAGGCCTAGGCACCCACTGGGACAAGATAAACAAAGGAATCATTCTTATGATCAATTTAAAAGCAATATAGAAGCAAATGAGTATGCGATGCTTACGCTGTCTAGCTGAAGAGCGTTCACGTCCCGCCGGTAGACACCGTGAGAAGAAGGCTTGCTCTTCGTCCTGAACATCACCCAATCCCTCACCACGGGATAGGCCTTCTCCAGCGGCTCCGTCCTCTTGGGCACGAGGCCCGGGAAGTAGGAGTACACCCACGCCTGCGAAGCATGATAGTTAATGACGATCTTTCAAAATTTGATAAGGAAAGGAATTGATTTTTAATGAAGGTTCATACCTCCAGCAGTAGTCCAGGTCCGACAGCGCCAGGAGAAGTCCCCTTCTCCATCAACTTCGGACGAACCATGGCCCTCATGAAGCGGATGAGGACCGCAAATCTAGCAGTGACCCAGTCCCAACGCCCTAGGGAGCTCAGGTCAGAAAGGAAGGGAATAAGCTTCGTCGACAGCCTCTCGCCCTTGTCTCCGAGGTAAATCAAAGACATAAACCACCAGAGCCACAAACGGACCCTCTGCTCAGCTGTACAGGGAGGAGGAGCCGTCTCCCTCCCGTCAATCGTCACCAGTGCCGGGATCTTTCCCGCAAAGTAGTCTCGAACGTAGGAGCTGGGCACCAAACCCGACACTGTGACAGCCCTCGGCGACAAGTTCCAACCGATCAACCTCCTAGCCTCGGCCGAGTCCACCCTCATGGCAGTCTCCGACCACTCCACAGCCTCAGTCCCGCACGGCAGACCAGAAATCATGCCGTAGTCCTCCAGAGTGACTCCCACCTCACCAAAAGGCATGTGAAACGTGGAAGTCGTATCCTAGAATCGGTCCAAGAAAGCACGGACCAGGCTAAGGTTAGCCCGCAGCTTCCTCTTCGCGATATCCCTCCAGGCCTGCACCAAAGCACCGACCGCTCCGCGCTCGATCATGGCGCGCTCCTTCGCCGACGGTCGCTCGTAGCACTCCATCGTTGTCGTATAGCCCGAGAACGACCTGATGTTCCCGGCCTCCTATTATGATTTGAAACAAAAGCTATGTTTTGTTTTGAATGAAAATTGGAAGAGATATGAATGAATGAAAGAAGAGGGGTGATGAGTAGTGAATTCCTATTTACCAAACTCTTCACCGTCTTGTAGGACAGGTGACCCTCTGCAGCCCACAGCAATTGCCTACTCTCCCAGGTCTCAGCCCACACAGGAGCTCCTCTCAGCCGACGACCTCCTCGTCCAACGTTGGCCCGTCTCGGGGCCTCCTCCTCCTCAATAGCCTCCTCCTCATGGACCTCGTCCCCAGCAGCCATCACCGCGGCGGTTATGCCCTAGAAAAGTGTCCTGAAAAAGCTGTCACAAACCAAAATTCCGAGATGGTAGGAAGTTTACCCATCATTCAAGGATTCCAAATATCAAGTTTCATCGCAAATGGGCAATCCTAAGGCTATTTTCGAAGCAATTTACGGTTTAGCTGTGAAACCGTCTCAAATTTCACTCAAAGGCTCCAAACTCAACGAAAATTCGAGACAAATACATGGTTATGTTCCTTATATTACCAATTATCCATTTCTAATGTCAATATGACAAGGCAAATGCATTTGGGGGAAAAGCCCCAAATTTTCGATCAATTGGGTCATAAACCCTAATTTTTCGATCCAAAATTGGACAAATACCGAAGATTAATGCAAGAATGAGACACATGCCTCGATTAGTCATGATTAATACAAGCTTTTGGATCAAACCTTGGCGTAAATGGTGAAGATTTGAGAGAGAAATGTGTAATTTATGTTTCGAAATAATGATTTGCAAAACCTTCTGACTATCGCGTTTTTACGCAGAAAATACACTTTGGGGAATAGACGCAGCAGGCGCTGCGCCTCTTCCAAGAGATGCAGCTCTTGCTGCGCCTCTTGCTTGTGTTCCCTCCATACGAATTTTCAAAAATTCGTTATGAGTTCGTTATTTGTGGGCCCATCTTTGGTGCGCCTCTTCCCCGATGCTATTTTATCCTTTTGGTCCGTTTGACGATTTTCTTTTGTTCCGGCCCACACTTTCCAAGCCAGCAACAGACTGTTGCATATTATTTATTTCTTCCGAGACCTTTGCTTGTCGCAACGAGTATTTATTCCTTCACAGGTGTTTCGACACGCCTTCGTTATAACGAGAGTAAGCGGATACACTTTCCCTCTCACGACATGGAGATTAATTCCCGATCATGTTCCCCAACGAGAGTAAGCAGATATACTTTCCCTCTCAAGACATGGAGATCAACATTGTTTTCTCTCAGCAGTTCCCGCCTGTGTCCTGCTATTCGCAATTATTTCTCGAAGACTACCCAAGCAGTCTTCTCTCGGCAGTTCCCGCCTGTGTCCTGCTACTCACCTTATTTAGCCCCCATGCTTGACCTTAGCTCAATAGCTCCCATGCACCTCCGGAAGCGTCTCGAGAAGAAGTCTCAGGTATGGTTTCTTCTTATGGCTGGCGAGCGTCCTTACGTAGTCTAATGGACTTTAAACGACCCTCCCCGATAGTCGACAGACTTTAAAATGTTCCCGACGACAGGTCCTTGGCTCATACCCCTAGAGCCGCCTGGTTGTAATCTTCGATTGACCTGATGGCTATACTTTGACTTTCGCCTTGTCCAAGCCTCAGTGAAAGTGGGGGCTCTGTAGATACCTCATTTCTGCACCTCTCGCAAACCACCCGGTGATGATTGGGCCGCATGTTTGGTACGCAGAACGATTTGTGACAGTTCGTAAGTTTATCGTCAAGTGATTGCTCAAACACTAATGTCTACCTCTTAGTTGTCATCTACGTGCCGATACGGTCATTTTGACAGTAATTAGAGTACATTTGGAGTCCGGGCCTAAAACCGTCTTCATTTTCTGATAACCGTTAAATCCCGAGTCAGAATGTTCTGGAATGTTCCGGATATTTCTATTCCATATTTTATAAATATTTCATAATCTTTATCCTTTGGTAAACAATTTTCCGTAATATTCACACAAGATATTAAGGAAAACCAAATAATTTCGTCCTACCATAACTTAAACACGGAAATCTTTCTTCCGCAGGAGGAAACTCCTTGGGAACAGAGCAAGCAGGTGCTGCGCCTCTACCAAGAGACGCAGTGGCTGCTGCGCCTCTTCCCAGGTCCTTTTCTGCGTTTTTTTCGTATCTTTTTCATATCTTTCCGAGATTCACTTCCAAAGACTCTCCGAAACCCTAATTCCTTCACGTGATTAGTCTAAATAGGAGCTTTCGCTCCTCATATTTCTCACGCGAGTGTCCGCCCTTCTCTTCTCCTTTTGCATTCTAGACCTTTGTTCTTACTTTTTGGCGTCTACGTGCTTGAACATTCGACCACGTAAGCTCGGATCCTTCTGAGTACCAGCCTCGTTTGCATGACCGACCAATTTGACCAACTCCACAACTAATCAACTTAATCAATTTGTTTTAAATTCCTCTTACGAGGGCACTTTCTTTACATTCACGTCGAGCATCACTAATCGATATCTTAGTCCTTCTCGTTTTGTCAAACATGTAAATCTGAGGGTGTAAATCTCTCTTTTATTATTGTATTTACTTTTTGTATCATCAATTGTAAGGTTTATGTCGAAAATACCAATTAAAACCGATTTCTAAAACCGTGCTTTAAAACCCTTTTTGCGGATTTCCAGAAGACAAACCGTCGAGAAAGGACGCAGCGACTGCTGCGCCTCTTCGAAGGAGCGCAGTACCTGCTGCGCCTCTTCGTGAGGCTGTCGCAGTTCCTGCTTCCTTTCTTCTTCCTTCGTCCTCTGTAATTCGTTCGTCTTTTGTTTGTTTTCATTTGTTCTTTAATTCTCTGATATCATAGCACAATAATTTCACATGTATATTGTTTATCATTCATTAGCACATAATTTATCATAAACTCGTCTTAAATCCCAAGTAATCTCAATATTTGCGGGTTTTCGTCATTAAATTCAATCCGGGTTGTAGAAATTCGATTTGTTCATATTGAGTTTCTGTAATTCGATCCTTTGATAAATTTTCATCTGTTATTTGTCATATGCATCGCATGTTCGTCATTAATTTGTCGTTAATTCATCTTGTTTAGTTTATTTCATTCATCCATGTCACTAACTATTAATCATTCATCCATGCAATTAATTCGTTTGTATCCGTCTCATCCCTGTTTTATTGTTTCATGACCCTTAATCATATGTAAATAACCTACTAATCACTTTCATCCGAGTAAATAATTTAATCAATCATTAAATTTACCAATGAGTATTAACAACCCGCAATTCCGGCTTCACATCAAGAATTCAGGTCAGGAACAGACGCAGCAACTGCTGCGCCTATTCCAAGGGACGCAGCTCTGTTGCGCCTGTTCCGGGTTGAATTCTGCCTCTGAACTCCGTTTTTGCCTTGACCTAGTTTAATTAGCTTACGTATAATTAACTATTAATCGTATTATCGCCTTCTGTTTTGTTCGTTGATTCATTCCTTTATTCGTTTTCTCAAATTATCCGTTTTAAAGGTATTTTCGACATAAATCGCCTAATCCATTGTAATTATTGTAATTTTCATTATTGTAATTTTTTTTATTGTATTTGTCATATTTATTGTATCATTCGTATGTTTTCACATGTAATTGAACATTAAATCCTACTTCGACCCAATTGATTGCTAATTACGTGTCAACCGACTTAGCTAATTCTTCACATGTTAGGATTAAAACTTGGATGTTGCATTGCATGCATATAGCCGACGATTTATCAAGTATAAATGATGTCCCTAATCATTAGTAGAGGCCGTTATCGAGGCGGGCGGGATTAGGTGTTCGATCAAAAGAGCTTCCTAATACGTACCCTCACCCCTTACTCCAGATCTCTGTGAACATCCGTGTTCATTGGCATCCACAAGAGTCATTCTAGACATAGAATGCTAAGGGTAACGATTGCTTAGTGTTCATGTCTTTACTTTGTGTCTAGACATGGCACGAGGTATTCGAACGGTTTCAATTTCCCATAAAAATTGGTGGCGACTCCAACAAAAATGCAAACGCTTGTTCTCTTCCTTCCAAGCGTCCCCGTGGGCCCCCCGCTGTCCACACATTGTCCCTCTTTTGGCTTTCCTCTAGCATTTGTTTGAAGAAGTTTTGTTGATCTCCCATCATTCGGAGAATCACATTTTGAATGGGTTCATCTTTTTGTTGTGGGTAGGTGTGAAAGTGGTTGTATTATGGCATTTGAAATTCATTATGAAGTGGGTATTGGGTGGGTGGTTGTTGTGGATATTGGATGTAGTGATTTTGGTGGGAGAAATTGGGGTAGTAATTAGGATTTTTATTGTACGAATAGTAAGGTAAGTTTGTGTTGACTTGCTCCTCAAACTCCCCATACCCATAGTCATACTCAAAAGATCCACCACATACTCCATAAACTAAGTCTTGAGCCATCATAGCTAAGACAAGGAAACAACTACAAGCATGGAAACTACACAAAAATGGTAAGAACAATCCTTGAGGAACAAGTTCCTCAAGGTGAAAGCAAAATCAAAATAGACAAACAAGTAAGAACTTAATCACATAGCACCATCTCCGGCAACGACGCCATTTTGATAAGACAAGAGTTGGTCGTCACACATCCAATCAAACACATTTATAATTCTCAACAAACAACCAGTTAGTGGTAAGTCGAGGTCGATCCATGGGACGGTGTGCTTTGGGTTCTAAGTCTATTTATCTCAATTTATGCTAGTGTCACAATTGATTTGGGTTTGTAGTTGTGTTCTAGACTAACGAAAGCAATAAAGTAAATAAAGGTGTAAACAAGTATTAAAGAGGACTAGGATATCATAGGGTCATAGGAGATTCATGAGAGTTGACCATACAAACATGTTCACAAATTTGCAAGCTATTAATGTTGTAAAGGAACCAAGTTGGTTTATGTCTTACGGTTCTTAGGAAGAGTTGGGTCCCGGAGCCGAATCGATTAGATTGTAAAACACCTACAAGTCGACTTACTTTCCTCCTAATCACTTCTATGCATGGTCTAACAAGACTCGAGTTGGTTTATATCTTACAAGTCAAGTTGAATAGATAAGTGATGGTTATAAATGCAAGGATTCATAGGCTTAGCATTTCATCAAACATAACATGTGCATAGGTTGACATCACAACAAGCAAGCAATTTAGTTATGAAAACATATTAGATTAAGCATGATTAGTCCCATGTTGGTTTCTCCTAATTACCCACTAATCCTAGTTTAGTAACTACTCACTCATTACCATGGAGAACATGTCATTAATGATGTCAATCATTACAACAAGTGTAAACATGATAAGAGAATGAGGAAATAGACAATAAAGAGTAAAGGGTAAAGGAATTATACCAAACTTGAGATGATCCAAAAAATAAAGCAAAGAATAAAAGAAGAGAACTTGATTGATTGATGAAGGATTGTCAATCCTCCAATATTAACCCAATAATCTTCAATTACCCAAAAGTAACGAACTTGAACAATAATTAAGGAGAGATTAATGTGAAATTTGTGGAAAGATTAAAGAGTAATCTAATCTAATCTACTCCTAATCTATTCTAAGAAGATTTTATAATGTGGAAGCCCCCCTTTGATTATCATCAAAATGGGGTATTTATAGTAGTGCCTCATTAGGTTAATTAAGGCTAAACTAGTAATTAACAATTCTAAGTTCTAAGTAGGGAATCGCAAGTATTTCGGAGAGATGGGCATCTTTGCTGAAGGCGCCATGGTCCGCTCATCCAAGAGTTAAGACGCTCGGATTGTTGCATGGAGGGACGAGCGGCTGAGGAGTCGGGATGCTCGGATTGCGGGCTCCTTGGATGAGCGTCTTAGCTCCTTGGACGCTCGGATTCCTCTTCAGAATGCTTCCCTTCGCATACTTCTTATTCTTACAATGTTGGTCTTTAGTTCTTGCCCTTCCTTCAATACTCGTTCAACCAAGATCGTCAATGTCCTTCCAAATAGGCTCAAGAGATGGGAATTTTTCGCCTAATTGTCTCATTTCCTACAAATCAAACACAAAGCAATAGGAAAGCAAAATAGGAAGCATTTGACGGGTAAAATAGCTATGAGACGCTATAATAATATGCAAAATAGGTTCAAGTAGGGGACTAAATGTGCGCAAATATGAGTCACATCAACAAGACCAATATCATATTCAACATCTTCATCATCTTCATCCTCATTTTGTACCTGCCCAAGAATGGTAGATTCATCAAATATGACATGGACACTTTCCTCAATCAACATGGTTCGTTTATTGTAAACTTTATAGGCCTTGCTATGGTCGGAATAGCCAATAAATACCCCTTTATCGCTATGTGGATCGAACTTTCCCAAGTTATCTTTACCATTATTATGAACAAAACATTTGCTCCCAAAGCATCTAAAATATGAAATTTTGTCTTTCTTCCACATAGTATTTTATAAGGCATTTTATTGATTATGCTCCTTATCATGACTCGATTATGAATATAGCAAGCGGTGTTTACCGCTTCGGCCCAAAATTTTCTAGGCAACTTACTACATAATAACATGGTTCTAGACATACTTTCAAGGGTCCTATTCATTCTTTCAACCACTCCATTTTGTTGTGGGGTTCTAGGAGCCGAGAAATTATGGTCTACACCATTGTCATTACAATAAGCACTAAATGATGAGTTTTTAAATTCGGTTCCATGACCGGTTCTAATGGAAACAAGTTTTAAATCAAGTTTCTTTTGAATCTTTTTCAACCAAATTAAAAACTCATCAAATGCCTCATTCTTTGAACTTAAGAAAAGTGCCCAAACAAACCTAGAGTAATCATCAACTATGACACACACATACCGACTACCACCTCTACTTCTAGTTTTCATAGGTCCACATAAGTCGATATGCAAGAGTTGTAATGGACGAAGTGTACTCACAATTCTTTTAGGTTAAAGGAACTTCTAACATGTTTGCATCTAGCACATTCATCACATACTTTATCAAAATCAAATTTCATGTTAGGAAAACCTTCAACCAAGTCAGGTCTTCTAAGAGTGTTAAGAGTATTAGCACTAACATGTCCAAACCTTTTGTGCCACAACCAAGGATCGTTTTTCATTACACTCATGCATGACATGGTATGACCGGATAACGTGTTTAAGTCGGTTAAGTAAACGTCTTTGACATGTCTCCCTTCGAGAATAATTTCATGAGTTGTGACATCAATTATTCGACACAAGTTAGAACTAAATTCCACAATGTTACCTTTATCACATAGTTGAGAAATGCTAAAGATATTATGTTTCAAACCTTTGACAAGCCGCACATTGTCCACACAAAGTAACGATGACTTACCAACCTTCCCAATGCCAATTATTTCACCTTTCTTGTCATCGCCAAACGTTACCTTGCCACCATCATACGCATCTAGTGAGAGGAATTGGCTTCTATCTCCCGTCATGTGACGAGAACATCCACTATCCAATTACCAATTGCGGTCGCCTCTCACCAAGCCCTACACGAGATTAGACTTTGAGTTTAGGAACCCAAATGAATTTGGGTCCCTTCTTATCCTTCACATTTCGTAACATATCTTTTCTAATCCATATTTGTTTTACAACTTTGATGTTCTTGTTAATATCATTGTGCCTCTTTTTGCAAGCATTAAAGACATGACCGGTTTTACAACAATAGTTGCAAATGAAATACTCGGGAAGACCAACATATTTCCTTCTCCTAAAGTTGGTTTTGGTTGGATCCGGTTTTTGGATGTAACAGTCGGACTGACTGTTCTATTTAAATCCGAGACCGGCAACCCTATCACATCTTTTGGACTGATTAGTGAGAAAGTTTAAGACATTTTTACTTCCTTTCCAAATTTTTGAAGAATTCTTAGCAATCAACAAGTTCCTTGTTTAGTTCTTTGACTTTAAAAGTGAGATACTTGTTTCTCTCCTTCAAATTTTCAAGCTCTTTCTTCACTATAACATTCTCGGACTTTAGCTCCATGAAAGTTTCAGATTTTTGTTGAACATTAAGCTTAAGACTCGAGATGCATCTATCTAGGTGATCAATTTTGGATCTAAATGAAGTACATTCGGGAGATTTATGTTGAGATTTAACAAATTTTTTGTGAAGCATTCTAATCTCCCTCTTGTAGGCATCTATGTTAACCTTAAGACATTCATTCTCCTTGGATAGATTAATGACAAGTTCATTTGAAGTTTCTTTGCTACTGTCAGAGGTTACAGTCTGAGACACTGTTACTTTAAGTTCTTCTACTTCATCTACTAGGTCATCAATTACTCCTTTGAAAACAGATTTTTCTTTTAACAACTCATCACGCTCCTTAGTTATCATGTACATTTGCATAACTAGAGTGGTGGTGACATTCTCAAGGTCAGAGACATCGTTGGGGGTCGACCTAAGACACTCTAGTTCTTTAGACAATTGCTTGTTCAATTTGTTCACTCTTTTAACTTCATCATATGACTCAGAGGTGACAGTGACGCTGTCTGTTGCTTTCCGTTCGTTTTTAAGGTTTAAATTTTCTTGAGCAATTTCCTAAATCTCATCTTGCATGACCTCTAAATTCTCACTTTGTGAACGACACTTATCAAAAAGTTTGTCAAGAAGCTTACATACTTTGTCTTTGGAGTAAGATCTAACCTTGGCTTTTAGAAGTTTTACCTCATTGTCGGAGTCCGAGTCGAAATCATCGGGGTGAGCCATAAGACATCTAAGATGTCCGGTTTTAGAGGTTTTGGATACTTTGTCCTTGAGATGACTTGTAAGACACATTTTAGCCTCTAGTTCCTCCTCGATGATTTCATCGTCCTCGGAGTCGAAAATTCCCCAAATGGCGGACATGGCCTTGTTCTTGTAATCCTTCTTAGCCTTATCTCGCTTATCTTTAGACTTAATCTCATCCCACTTAGGACATTCTTTAATTTGGTGTGATTTGTCACCATACTTAAAGCATCCTATGGTGGTAGTAGGTCTTCTCTTTGGAAAGCGTTTTTTTGTGTAATTATTATTAAATCTTTTATGTCCTTGGCCATTCACCATTCCAACTAAGTTCCTAGAGAACAAAGCGAACTCATCTTCCTCTTCATCCTCATCATCAATTGAAGAGGATGTTAGAGCAAGACTCTTTTCCCTTGAAGATTCACTAGAGTGCTTATCGAGATTAAACTCGTGAGGCATAAGTGATCCCATTAGTTCATGAAGAGATAGAATGGACAAATCTTTGGCTTCCTTAGGTTGCCATTTAGTGGTAAGACTACGAAGAATTTTTCGAATGGTGTCCTCGGACTCGAAATTTATTCCTAGGCTTTTTAGTTCATTTATAATACACGAAAAGCGAGATGAAAAACTATTTATGAACTCGTCCTTTGACATGTGAAACATCTCATATTATTGCATGAGAAGGTCAATACGGTGTTTTCTAACTTGAAACGTCCCTTCATTGGCAAGAATAAGGGAGTCCCAAATTAATTTAGCTGTAGGACATCCGGAAATTTGACTCACCTCGGCCTCTCCAACACATCGTTGAAGAATCGACATTGCTTTCGAGTTCTTTTCGGCCAATTTAAAATCATTTTCATTGTAATCTTTTTCGACCTTGATTTTAGTAGAACCCGTAATAATGTCGGTTTCCTCAATAACAAGAGGTCCGTCCTCAATCATTTTACAACATTGATAATCGATACTTTTGATATAGTGCTCCATTTTGAGCTTCCACCACCCAAAATTCTCACCGGTAAAGACCGAGATCTTGGAGTGTTTTGTAGAATCCATATCCCAAGAATCAAAATCTAAGGCGGTTAGCCTCGATCAAGAGCACGAGGCTCTGATACCAATTGAAGAGTTTAGGATTCTAAGTACCTAAGAGGGGAAGGGGGTGAATTAGGTACTATTTAAAAGTTTTAACTAAACTTAATTGATTTAAGTTAGTCAAATGAAATTATATCTCAAGTATCTAACAAACACCCCTTTTAAATGAAAGTTAAAAGGCGTATTATTGAACTGACTAGAGCAACAGTGAGACAGACTGTTACTGTTGGCTTTGCAAATGTTGTGTACAACAGACCAAACCGACAGTATCATAGACTGTTGTGTTAAAAAACGATGAATGAGTTTAACTAAAAATTTCAACTTAATCTTTATTATTTTAAAGTAAGTTGGTTGACAATATGAATGTCAAATGGATACATCAAATATATTGAATGATTAAGAGTGTATCACGATTGCCAAAGTAAGTTGTTGAAATCAGGAAGCGACAGTTGTTCAGACTGTTACTTATTTGTCTTAGCAAGTGAAGTAAATGCTACAGACCAGAAGTAACAGTATTCAGGACTGTTGTTGCTAGCTAAAACGTGAATGAAGAACAAACAAAATAAATTGCAGCGGAATTAAAAGCGAAGTGAGATCAACATAGCGATTTTTGAATTGGTTCGGCCAACACTCTAAGGGCCTACGACCAATCTTCTCTTATTGATAAGTGAAGTGATCTACTCCGACTACTTAAGACACTTACAATAAAAGGACCAACAACCTACTCCGGTTGCGACACGAGTTCTAAGACTACTCCGTCTAGGAACTCAACACTCTAACTAGAATGTTTACAAGACCAAGTTTCCTTAAACTGATTCTTTAAAAGAATTGAGAAGGACAACTTATTAGTACAAACGATTCTAGATGAGAGAGTATAATACTATGAAGCAACAGTGGTGAGGACTGTGACACTTGAAGACTTAGAAGATTTTTTACAAAGAAAAAGTTTTGAGTTCTTAAAAACTGATTTTGCAAAAATACTTTGATTTCTCAGGAAAAGTCTTACTTTCAAAGTGAAGAGAAGGGTTCCTTTTATAGAGGAAGCACACAAGAGGAGGCAAGGTAGGGTTTGTGAGTCAAAACATTTGAAAAAAAAAACAAAGACTTTAACTTTTCTATGTTTGCACCAAAAGAGCTACCTTCTAAGAAGAAAAAAGGAGAAAAGAGGATTTGTAATTTTCCTTAAGAGGCTTTGGCTTTTTCAGAAACAAAGAGAGAAGACATTCAGAACAAAACAAATCTTGAGAAGAAATGGAAAAAAAAAAAAAAGCAAACTTTGTTTTACAAAAGCCAAAGATAAGTTTTAGCACATTTAGGAAAACTTTTGAACTGGAAATTAGCATATCCTAAAACAAAAGGCCAAAGATAAGTTTTAGCACATTTAGGAAAACTTTTGAACTAGAAATTAGCATATCCTTTTCCAAAGACCACCATTCAAATATTTCAAACTTAAAACTCTATTTTAAATCTGATGTATAAAAGCTCATTTTAATAAAGGTGAAATATTCAAGATGAAAGACTTGCTTCAAGTGTGACGGGTCAAACGTGACAGTCAAACACACTGTTACCCGTGATGAGTAACGGTATGCTTGATTGTTACCATCACATGTATTCTACCCTTTCATCTTACATAGGTTGATAAAACGACTTTAAATCTTAGGTAGGAAATTATCAACCATTCTTAACTTTGACATTGATTAATTCTTGCTTGAGGAGGTTGCATTATTCCCGAAATAGTACACTTAGAAAGACGATTAAATTGGACATGTCATCATCAACAAATAGGTCCTAACAAAGCTTATTATATTTTGGTTTGTAATAGGATAATTTTACTCAAAATAAAATATTAAGTTATCTAAACGTTGATTACCTAAAACAAATGAGAGCACTCTACGCCAAATAATTGAACTCTTTTTTAGGGCCATAATGTCTTGCTAAAGATTGTAATAATTTATGCATTCGTGAATAACCCGCCATTATTGATTGATCACACGTTAATACAAACTTGACAAACATTGTGGATCATGCGACTCGTGTCAGATTTGTCTAGTTTATCAACTTTAAAGGGGCCATGATCCATTGATCCAAAACCCGAATTAAAGTCACTTAGATAAATACTTCATTTGTTCCGATCATTTTTTTATCTTTGGTTTGACGCAAATACCAAGGAGAGGGGAGGAGATCACTTCTGGGTGATGTTATAGAGTGACAAATTGACATTAGGTGTGCAGATGATCAAATTGCCTTTCAAAAATATTTCCAATATGAAAAGATAAATAAATGAATGAGACAACCAATCAATAGAATAGCTAAATAGGTAAACAAATAACCCCGGGACGGAGGGAGTAAATAAATAAAGGTTTTTTTTTGTCTTGTACCCCTAAAGTTTTCACTTTTCTAAGTTGTACCCTTTCAATTGACAGAATACTAAGGCTCTGTTTGGTAAAACTAATTGAGAAGTTAGTTGAAACCTGAAAAGGTAGCTAAAATTTGAAAAGTTAACTGAAACCTGAAAAGGTAACTGATAAGGTAGCCGAAAATTAGGAACTGATAAGGTATCTGATTATATAAAAAAATGTTTGGCAAACTAACTGAAAAGGTAACTGATTTTGATGAAATGACGTAAAATGATATGATAATTATTTAATAGTATAGATTTAAGGGGTAAATGGGAAATTAAATCAGGTACCTGAAATCTCCAATGCTACTCTAGATAGCATTTTATTTAGGTAGCTTATTTCATTAAATAAGCTACTTGCCAAACGCTTTCAAAAAAATAAGGTACCTGAAATTTTGGTCAAATAAGCTACTTTTGAATAATTGCACCTAGGGTTGTTCAAATTGTGGCCCGACCCGGCAAACCGGACCGAACCATACCGGCCAGTCTGATCCAAACCGGACCGAGTTAGTACCGGGTCGATCTTCAGTCCTTCCACATAGTCATTTCCGGTCCCCGGTCCTAGCCGGTCTAGAACCGGACAAACCCGGACTAAGACCATAGACCGGCTGTTTAGTAATTATTATATGTGGTAGTGTGGTACCGCACTTCTGCACTTCTTGAGTAACTGCACTCCGTTTATTTTGGGAAATTCAAAAGTCAAAACCTAAGTCCATGTAGGCTTGTCAGTTGTCCACTAATTAACATAATATTGGCATTTAATGTAATTATTTAAGGAATATTTTAAAAGCCCATTGTACATGGACGTTTGATATGCTTTTTTATTAAGGTTTATACTTTTTTTCTCTATATAAGTTATTCATTTGACCATAATTGTGAAACTTGCCTATTTAATTTTATTTTCCCTAAACTTACTCTCAATACTAATTATCATCAGGAAAAAAAAGTTACGGTGTAACATCATTTAAAAATTTAACAAGTATTCTTTTTCCATTTTTGCTTATATTCATATCTTTTTAAAAAGCAATTATCGTAGTATTTACAGTACGTTCCTTTTTTTAATTTTAATATGCATTTTTACTCTTAGAGAATATGAGAATAATGGATGAAGAGTTTGGTGAAGCCATGAAGTTGCCATCTAAACTGTTGAAAAATGGAATATCCAAAGTCAATGGACACAAGACATAGATTTATCAAATATTAAGTGTTTAAATTAAAAGCACAAGTTTACTTTTATATATATTGTTTGGCTTTTTTTTTTTATCTTAACTTTGGTTCTGATTCTTAGTATTTGAAAAGCAAATTTTATGGAAAATATCTTTTTTCTTATGTCCGGTATGGTCTGGGTTTTGGACCGTAAAACCGGATCGGTCTGGGCTCGGGTTTAACTAGGCAGGTCAGGTCTCCAGTTCCCGATACTTTGATAATCCGGTCTTCGGTCTAACCCGGTTCGGTCCAGCTCAATCCAGTTTTGGACCGGTGAACACCTCTAATTGCACCCCTAAGTTTCATTAGTTGTTCCCAAACTTGACTGAAACACTCTAAACCGTCAACTTTTGCCGTTAGGTGCTAACATTGCTTTGATTTTTTTTCATCTACACTTTCCCCCCCTTTTTTCATTGTTTTCCCACCATTTCTTCAACTTCCATTTATTCTAGGAAAAATTCAAAATTACACCCTTATATGTACATTTTTTTCTAAGTTACTGCCTTATAATTTTTTTTTCAAAATTACTCCCTTATAAGAGGATTCTGATCAAAAATTATGTTAAAGAATGCCAAATTTACAATCCAGTGACTCAGGCTCGGGGGTGTAAGTATTTTTGTTGGTTGGATCAATCCCAAACCAATTGGCAAAGGAAGCTGATTAATGAACTTGTGATTGAGAGAAAACTCCTTAAAAATGAAAATGAGATGTTGAAGAATGAGGTGAAATTGATCAAGGTTCAGAAATTAAACATTGAAAGCAATGAATTAGAGAATAAGAAAGATGGAGATAGATGTTCTCAGATTTGCAAGTTAGTTGGTGTTAGATTTAGAGGCATGTCAGTTAGGTTTTTAGTTGTTGTTTGCCTCACTGTAATATTGGCCAAATTTATCATGTAGTTCTCTTAATGTATTATCTACTTGGATAATTTGGTGGAATAAAGGAAGCATGTGTGATCATTTTTTCTCCAACATTTCCAAATTACATTGTTGTACTGTTAAACATAATTGTTCACATTTGCAAATTACATAGTTGTTAAACTAAATTGTTCAACCCTTACAAAGTAGCAACAAAACATAATCATTCTTAGTGAAACTAATTAACAACTTCTCTAATTCAAACGAGGGGTTTGTGTAACATCAAAAGATGCTTGACTTTGAATATTTGTGGCTGATGGTGTTGCGCCTGCACTAGCATATGCTGCCTTTACTGTATTCCTTGTTGTTGCTCTATCCCTTCCTTCTTTTGCCCATGATGACTTACCTAAAGGTCTCCCCCCCCCCTTGTTTTTTACCTTTGGTGGTGGTGATGTATTCTTGCAATTTATTTTGGAATGACCAAGTCCCCCACAGTTGTCACACTTATTTTTGGCCTTTGGCCTCTTAACTTGTGAGGATTCTTAACCTGCCTGCTCTTTTCTTCTTCTCTTCTTGGATGGCCTCCTAGACATCTTGCGAATTCGAGGAGGCAAAGGTTTAGGCAAAACACTCTTGTCCCATTATCTAACCCTGGGCATTTGTGAGATTGCATGTTCATATGCCATGGCATACCTCTCCTTGGTGTATGCAACATTAACAAACTCATCACCCACCAATGTTTGCTTGAGGATGCACACCATTGCATGTGTACAAGACAGACCACTGAGCTGCCAGTTCCCACACTTGTATTTTCTTTAGTTCAAATTCACAACCCATCTTTGCCCTTTAAATCCACCTCAAAGTTGTCATCTTTAGACTGAAGAGCTTTACCAAATCTTACTTCATCAGTTGCCCACTTCATGTACTTGTTTAGATAAGGCATTAGTCTGCCTTCATACTTTTGCTACCCCTCTCTCTTTTCACATGTACTCCTCATGACATACCTTCTAATCCATTCCATTAGTGTGAGGATTGGCTTATCTCTTGCATCCTTGAGGACTGCTGATGTGACTCTTAATTGCGCATATTTAGTCCCCTAATTGGACCCATTTTGCATACTAATATAGCATTTCATGGCCATGTTATCCGTCAATCCCTTCATATTTCGCACTCCTAGTGCATTGTATATGTCTTGTAGGAAAGAAGATAATGAGGTGGAATTCCCGTCTCCCGTGCATATTTGGAAGCTTGTTGACGATCTTAAATGAACTAGTATGAAGAGGAGACAAGAACGATGACCAATGAAGCAATAATAAAGAGCATACGTAGATCATAGTTTTCCAAAGCAAGAGGTGGAAAACTGCATCAAGATCCGTGCGTCCTAAGCACGAGACGGGCGGATTGCTTTGACCAGATCCGAGTGGCCCGAGCATGAGACGAGCGGATCATTGCCCCTTGAATTCGAGCGTCTTCCATTTGATCCGAGCGGATTCCCAGGCAGACTGGACGTGCTTTAATTCGATCCAAGCGGATCGTGGTGAGAGTAACTACGTGATATGCGCATCTCCCTCGGGACTTGCAATTCTCTACTTAAAACTTAGTATTGTTATTTACTAATCCACCCTTACTTAACCTAATGATGCACTACTACATATAATCCATTTGTAATAATCAAAGAGTGGTTCCCATAATAGAAAATCCTCTTAGATTAGATTAGGAGTAGATTAGAATAGATGAATCTCAACCATTCCACATTAATCTTTCCTTAATTATTGTTCAAGTTTATTATTATTGGGTAATTAAAGATTATTGGGTTATTTTTGGAGAATTGACAACTCTTCATCAATCAATCAAGTTCTCTTCTATTATTCTTTCCTTTCCATTTATTCATCTTAAGTTTGGTATAATCTCTTTACTCTTTATTGTTTATTTCCTCATTCTCTTATCATGTTTATACTTGTTGTGATGATTGACACCATTAATGACATATTTCCCATGATAATGAGTGAGTAGTTCTTTAGCTAGGATTAATGGGGAATTAGGGAAAACAAACATGGGGATTAATCTATGCATAATCTAATATGTTTTCATAATTAAATCGCTTGCTTGTTGTGATTTCAACTTATGCACATGTTATGTTTGATGAAATGCGAGCCTATGAATCCTTGCATTTTTTACCCATCACCTATCTTTTCAATGGGACTTGTAAGCTTATACACCAACTCGAGTCTCATTACACCATTGATGCGTGTCCTAAATATGTTGTTTTACGCCCTATTTTACACGCATTTCAGAGCTCAATTATGTAGTTTAAAGCTACTATTTGCCACATTTCGTCTACTTTCGTATTTTTATGTAATATTGCAGATTTATGCGGAAATGAGTAGATATCAAGCTAAATCCGTCCCCGAGTATCTTGCATTGCATTTGACGTGAAGTATTTACTTAAGGAACGAGCTTGGTACGCATTTCAAGGCCTGAAAGACAAATCCACGAGAATTTAGAAGTCAAGTATCAGCTACTTAAGTCGATCGACGGATGCCTCTGGTCGATCGACCAGAGCACGAGTTCCAGGAGCTACTGTACACTGCAGTCTGGTCGATCGACCGGTCCCAGTGGTCGATCGACCACACCGCTAATCTGCGTGAATTAAGAGATCGAGAATTAAGAAGCCCGTTGTGTATTAGGTTTAAGAAAAAGTGTTACGTTATATTCCTATATAACGTAACCTGACATTATTCAGTCTTTATCAAGTCTTTTATCAGAAAACTTTGGGAAATACTAGGGTTTGCATTTAAGTTTAGTTATTCAATACAATCGGAATTGGCTTTACTTTCTTTCGTATTCTTCCGGTTTCCTCCTATTCCACTCGGTATTCTTCTGTTCTTATTTCAGTTTTATTACTCTACTTGTTCATAGATATAGAATTGCTAGATTAGTTTCCCGAAGCCGAAATTATCGTTTTATGTTATTTGTTGTTTAATTATTTCAAGCATGAATTCAGTAGTTTTATTCGTTGATCTTGTTGTTGTTTTCGTCATAGTCATGAGTAGCTAAATACCTTGTGCTAGGATGTAGGGAATCTGTAGAAGTAGGCGGCATTAGAATAGTAGACCCGAATCGCACCTTGGTCTACCTGGTCGATCGACCGACTGGCCTACCTGGTCGATCGACCGACCACGTGAGATCACTTTCGTTTTAATTAATTAAACTGCTATGTTTGACGAATCGAGTGCACGCGACTAGTTAAATGCCTAGGATTTGACCGACCCAATAAAGATCGAAAGATAGGGAAGGGAGATAGCCTACCTAATTAAAGACGACTAAATTAATAAGATCGAGAGATGAGTTAATTTAGCCTTTTTAGTCACTTTTCAGGACGAAAGTTAGTATTAGTGATATTAGGGACCTGTAGCGAGATCGAAAGATGCTACCTGTAAGAATGGACCGAGAGGACTTCTTATTTTCCCGTCTCATGTATTTGTTTTAGACCTACCTAGTTTACTGCCGCCGAAACTATAGTGAACTGACCATCTTAGCACCCTTTTAATATTTGTTTTCATCCGTTTATTCAGTTTACTTTTCTTTTATTGCCATTAGCTATAGAACAAATCAAATCAAACCCCCGCACACCGTTACTACAAGACTTAAATAGACAACTAATAATTGCATCGCCTCCCTGTGGTTCGGCCCTGTTACCACTAGCTTTTGTTAGTTTTAATAGGTATTATAAATTTTATCTTTGGTGCACACAACGACGGGCATCAAATTTTGGCGCCGTTGCCGGGGAGGCAATTGTTTAAAATTTTTAGTTGTTCTTATTTTTAGTCTTTCTATTAGTTTAAGGGACATCTGTTCCTTAAACTATTCTCATATTCTACTTGTAGTTTCTTCTTATGCGCAGGTCACAAGGTGGTGAATTACTGCCGTTCAATCCTTAGATTGAGAAGACTTTGCGTGAGTTGAGACGATCATCTAGAGTATTGCCGACAGAGGAAGAGCTGAGTACTCTGTCTAGTTACTATGAGAACGCTTTATTTGAGGAGGATCCACCTTCATCTCCTGTTTCTAATTCATCAACTGAGACCGTCACATCTCTAGACATGGCTGAAGAAGCGAGTATAGCCAGTCACTCTGAGCCAACAGCTGAGAATCTCAATAAGGGATTCGCATTACCAGGGACGGACAGAAAATTCGAGCCGAAACCGTCCTATATCAACTTGGTTGAGAGAAACCAATTTGGGGGAGCTGCAAATGAAGACGCAGCTAAGCATATGGAGACTTTCATTGATTATTGCTGTTCCATACCCCCACCAACCGGTGTGACCCAAGACCAGGTGAAGGAGACCATGTTCATATTCTCTCTTCGTGATGCTGCAAGGGAGTGGTATAGAGACCTGGATCGAGTTGCTAACGGGATCACTGATTGGAAGTCGCCGGCCCCGGCATTCTACAAGAAATATTTCTCCAAGACGAATGCCATTAGAGCTCAGATCACGAGCTTTAAACAGGGTCCTGATGAGAATTTCCATGAGGCGTGGGTCCGGTTCAAGAAGCTGGTGCGAACTATTCCGCACCATGGGTTTGAGAAGTGGAGCCTATGCAATCAATTCTATAATGGGCTTTATGACGATCAGAGGGCTATCCTGGATGCGGCAACAAATGGTAGATTCCAGGAAAATGTTGGAGAGACTAAGGGGTGGAAAATTATTGATGATTTGGCCACCCACAAAGCTGAGTATGGAAATTCCAGGGGAAATCAAAGGAGAAGTGCTGAATCCCCCTCTGTAGCCGCATTAGAAGCTCTCACGGCGAGATTTGATAAGTACGAGTTGGGTGGAGCTTCAAAAGGAGGGATCTATCATGTGAATTTTGTTTCAGACGGTCCTTTCGTCTGCAAGAGATGTGGAGGAGAAGGACATGTTTCAGACAACTGTCCTAATCCTTATGAGTCTTGTGCTGCCTTTCAACATTATAGGCAGACAAACACTTATTTTGAGCCGAATGTCCATCCGAACTTGAGGTAGAGTAGCCAAAATGTCCTAAATCCGACTCCACCTCCACAGCAGCAGCAGCAGCAGAATTATGTGCCCCCTCATAAGCAGCAGCAGCCATATCAAAAGCCTCCGTATGTTCCACAGCAGCAGCAGTAGTCCCAAGGATCTGAATTTGCCGAGTTGAAAAATTTGTTGCTGAGTCTCAAGCTAGAGAGGCCGGGATAAAAATGTTGGAGAGCCAAATTGCCCAATTGGCAATCAAGAGTGCAACTCGAGCTCCGGGACATTTACCGTCGCAGACGGATCAAAAAGAGACCCTAAATGCTATTACTTTGAGGAGTGGGTCCACCCTTGAGGGACCCGCTATGGTCGAGGATGTCACTGAAAAAGATGAGGTGGAACCAAGCAAGAAGAAGTCAGTGGCGAATAATAGCAAGAAAAAGACGATCAGCAGGTATGTCAGTCGATCGACCAGTCCGAGAAAAATTACAGCTACTGTTCCTGTAGACGTCAGTCGATCGACTGACATTCATGGTCGATCGACTGACGACGCTGCTGAGGGTGAGTCTTTTCGTCCTCCAATGCCAAATAACTTAAGGGACCACTTGTTTCGGGGTACGACAACTCCGATAATTTTGAGGCAAGACCCAAATGCTGATGGGTCAGTTCCGGTTCCGAAATATGACCCGATGACGATTAATGGTTCATTTTTGAGACGGTCTGAAGAAGGGTCAAGCTACAACAAGGAGAAGGTAGTGGATTTTTAGCCTAAGTCCACCGATGCCGGCATGAGAGACTTAGAGGAGAGGGCTAAGTTACTTCTTTCAGCCCCTTATCCATAGAGATTAGTGCCGACAAAGGAACAGGTATCGTTTAATAAATTTGAAAATGTTATTCGTAGCTTAAACGTACAAGTTCCTTTTCTTTAGTTAGTTAATCAAGTGCCTGCGTACATGAAATTTATGAAACAACTGTTGTCTAAGAAGAAGTCACTTGAAACTGTGCAATCTGTCGCACTAACTGAGGAGTCATAATCTTATCTGACCCATACTGCACCCCATAAGCTAGAATACCCAGGTATTTTTTCAGTCCCATGTAGTATTGGCACCTTTTCTATTGAGAAGGCCTTGTGTGACCTAGGAGCCAGTATTAGTGTAATGCCCTTGAGTCTTGCTAGGAAGTTGAAATTGACTAGGTTTGCAGTTACCAACATGACAAAGACATATGGTCGATCGATCCATGTCCAAATATAGGAGTCTTAGAGGACATTCCCGTGCAAATAGGAAAGTTCTTTTTCCCTGTTGACTTCGTTGTACTAGATATGCCCGAGGATGCCCACATTCCTATCATATTGGGTAGACCATTTCTGCACACTGCTGGTGCAGTTATTGATGTTGGTTAAGGGACTTTGACCTTCAAGGTGGGGAAGCACTCCATTGTCTTTGCCCAGACAGCTAAGAAGAAAGACCCCATGTGGCCAGTCACATGCAATACGGTTTCTGAAAAGAAATCCTATTTTATGCTTCCTGATATGCCTACCTCTGTGCCTATTCCTATTATAACACCTCCGCCCCAGATTGGGAGCAAATTGGAGGAAGATTCTTCTGTTTTGGATGTTGCAGGAGCTGGTTTGGGGAAGGAAGAGCCGCATGTTGCTCCAGCTGTGAAGGAGCCAATCGTTCAAAGAGGCGGTCTAGGATGTCTTAGCTATGGCACTGATGAGGAGCCTGATGAGGAGTCAGTCAAAGTGACGGAGTCCGATTTGGATTCTGATGAGCCGGATGAGGTCATTGATTGGGGAGATGCTGAAGCTGTTGATCCGTTGAGATCTGTGGATGTTGGAGTTGAGAAGAGTGCAGCTGAGAAGATGAGCACTGTAGAGGCTACTTCTTGTAGCCAGAAGCCGAGCAAGTGGGCCATTCCGTGGCCGTTCTTGATCAACTATTAGTTGATTAAGGCTTTTTCATACAACATTTTATTGCTTTTTAAGACAATTTATCATTTTTCGTGTGCGCGAGACTTCGCCTTTTAATAAGTTTGCTTAGGATTTTATACACTTTAGACTATTGCTTTGGGTTTTGCGCAATTTTGGGCGCGTTATTGTGTGTATTTGCAGGTTTATAGACCTTAATAGCTCAATTTATTGAGCTAATTCGAAGAAATCGAACTTACAAGAGTATTGCGATCGATCGATCGCGCATGGTCGATCGACGAGCGCTCGATTCCAGGAGCTTCTGTTCCTGTTCACCTTGGTCGATCGACTGGGTGATGTGGTCGATCGACCATGTTCGCTGCTGTACCTGTTTTCGATCACTCCCCTGCTGTGTTTGATCGATTTGCGGAGTTGAGGGAGTCTTTTCTCCACTTTATTCTCTGACTCATTTCTGTTTTCTTCCGTTTCCATATTCTACACAAAATTTTGCGTTTCAATAATTGTTTTCTTGAATTTATGCATGGTACTTTTGCTTCTTTTCAGGTACTTATGGTAGCATTGCTGGCTACTGAAACCTCCTAGCTCACGCTGGTTTGGGGAGGTTTTCTTTTGCTGCGCTTAAAGTCTTGTGAGTTTCCGAGTTCTTACTTCATGTCTTATGTAGTTAATTTTTGCAAATTCCCGTTTTCCTTTTATTTCATTACATGATTTTGCACAATGAAGGCATTGTGCGATTTGGTTTGGGGAAGGGTTTTTGCGTTGCATTTCATTCTGTTTTGCATTCACGTTTACATTTTTGTCTTGCATTGTTTTTTTATTTTCCATATATACAAAATTTCAAAAAATTGAAAAAATTTCAAAAATTTCAAAAAAATGCACGTTTATTTTAGCATTTAGGTCGAGTCGGAACGGTAGTATTTCAATGATGACATTGCATTTTCAGCCGTTTATGCCTAAGCCTTGCTAATTGACATGTTATTAGTAAAATCATTTGCATAGTCTACGAGTTTTCGTTAAATTTCTTGCTGGACTTGAGACTTGACTTAGATTTTTGGCAAACTACATCATTTTCTGAGGATTAGAGCCTATAACTGGTGTCATTTATGACCAGTTTATCTAGGATTGTGAGTAGTACTCCTTATGAGACATGTTACATCAATTTGCATAAATATGAACTTAATCTACTTAATACCTGTATGCATTCGGTTTGTGGTTTGTTGACACATGTGGAAGAGGTTTCCTTTATTCATTTTGCCCATAAGCTCCACACTGCCAAAAATAGCTTTTTTGTCCCGTTACTACATCCTACACTTAGCCTGCCCTTGTCAAGCTAGTAGTTTATGTTCTTGGGATTGTTACTTCATTTTTGGTAGTTAATGCTCATTTTGAGGTGTGTTGGGAATATGAAAAAGGAAGGAAAGAAAGAAAAAGAAAAACAGAATTGAAAAAGAAAAAAAAAAGAGAGAAGGAAAATGACTCGAAAAAAGAAAAATTGCGTGCTGTACTGTAGAGGGCGGTCGATCGACTGCCCATCTTGGTCGATCGACCGAAGCCCGAGAAGAAAAAGAAAATCAAATCGCATAATTCAAAGTCTTTATTAAATGGCGATTTTTGCTCCCATGTTGCATTCATATCTTATGGGGAGTTGATTAACTATGGAGATTGTGAGATTTGTGCTTGCTATTAGCACTCGTTTTATTGGAATTTTGAGCAAGAAGTTGGATGTTGTTATTAATTTGGTTCCCTTAGTTACTAGCTTGGCTTTTAAATATGTTTTTATCCAAATTTATCTTAGCCTCTTTTACCCATACCTCACATATCCATATTTACCTCGGCATGTGTCATGGTCATTTGTTTGGTCGGAATGCATATGTACGGTTGTTGAGATTATTTTCATATTAGACTGCAGGCATGTTCTTATAGGTCGTAGTTAGGTGAGTGTCACTACAAAATGAATTCTTTCTATCTTTACATTATTCACCTGTGCTTATGTGTGATATGATCGACCCGTGAGGGTCCGATTGATAAGTCTCTACAGTTGACGGTTCAACAGTTTTTAACGACTTCATAACTCGTTTACATGGCTCTTATTGCTAATTGATTGTTGGTTATTGCATTAAATTGGTTTAGGCTATTCGGTTTGCATTTCGCTCTCAGATTAAACTCGTTCCAATTAGGTTTTAGGATCGAGTATAGTTCTTGCTTGAGGACAAGCAAGGGTTTGGTTTGGGGAATTTTGATGCGTGTCCTAAATATGTTGTTTTACGCCCTATTTTACACGCATTTTAGAGCTCAATTATGTAGTTTAAAGCTACTATTTGCCCCATTTCGTCTACTTTCCTATTTTTATGTAATATTGCAGATTTATGCGGAAATGAGTAGATATCAAGCTAAATCCGTCCCGAGTATCTTGCATTGCATTTGACGTGAAGTATTTACTTAAGGAACGAGCTTGGTGCACATTTCGAGGCCCGAAAGAAAAATCCACGAGAATTTAGAAGTCAAGTATCAGCTACTTCAGTCGATCGACGGATGCCTCTGGTCGATCGACCAGAGCACGAGTTCTAGGAGCTACTGTACACTACAGTCCGGTCGATCGACCGGTCCTAGTGCTCGATCGACCACACCGCTAATCTGCGTGAATTAAGAGATCGAGAATTAAGAAGCCCGTTGTGTATTAGGTTTAAGAAAGAGTGTAACGTTATATTCCTATATAACGTAACATGACATTATTCAGTCTTTATCAAGTCTTTTATCAGAAAACTTTAGGGAAATACTAGGGTTTGCATTTAAGTTTAGTTATTCAATACAATCGGAATTGGCTTTACTTTCTTTCGTATTCTTCCGGTTTCCTCCTATTCCACTCGGTATTCTTCTGTTCTTATTTCAGTTTTATTACTCTACTTATTCATAGATATAGAATTGCTAGATTAGTTTCCCGAAGCCGAAATTATCGTTTTATGTTATTTGTTTGTTTAATTATTTCAAGCATGAATTCAGTAGTTTTATTCGTTAATCTTGTTGTTGTTTTCGTCATAGTCATGAGTAGCTAAATACCTTGTGCTAGGATGTAGGGAATCTGTAGAAGTAGGCGACATTAGAATAGTAGACCCGAATCGCGTCTTGGTCGATCGACTGGCCTACCTGGTCGATCGACCGGCGACGTGAGATCACCTTCGTTTTAATTAATTAAACTGCTATGTTTGACGAATCGAGTGCACGCGACTAGTTAAATGCCTAGGATTTGACCGACCCAATAAAGATCGAAAGATAGGGAAGGGAGATAGCCTACCTAATTAAAGACGACTAAATTAATAAGATCGAAAGATGAGTTAATTTAGCCTTTTTAGTCACTTTTCAGGACGAAAGTTAGTATTAGTGATATTAGGGACCTGTAGCGAGATCGAAAGATGCTACCTGTAAGAATGGACCGAGAGGACGTCTTATTTTCCCGTCTCACGTGTTTGTTTTAGACCTACCTAGTTTACTGCCGCCGAAACTATAGTGAACCGACCATCTTAGCACCCTTTTAATATTTGTTTTCATCCGTTTATTCAGTTTACTTTTCTTTTATTGCCATTAGCTATAGAACAAATCAAATCAAACCCCCGCACACCGTTACTATAAGACTTAAATAGACAACTAATAATTACATCGCCTCCCTGTGGTTCGACCCTGTTACCACTAGCTTCTGTTAGTTTTAATAGGTATTATAAATTTTATCTTTGGTGCACACAACGACGGGCATCAACCATGCATATAGTTGAATAGGAAGGACTAAGTTAGCTTGTAGGTGTTGTACAATCTAATCGATTTGGCTCCGGGACCCAAACCTTCTTAGGGATTGTAAGATTATACACCAACTCGATCCCACCACAACAATAAGTGCTTGCTTTCTAATTTAGAACATGTTTGTATGATCAACTCCCATAAATCCCCTATGATCCCATAACATCCTAGTATCCTCTATTATTTGTCTACATCTTTATTTGCTTGTTTTACTTTGTTGCTTGCGTTAGTTTAAAACCAACTCCAAACCAAATCAATTGTGACACTAGCATAAATTGAGATAGATAGACTTAGAACCCAAAGGACACCGTCCCGTGGATCGACCTCCACTTAACCACTAACTAGTTGTTTTTTGAGAAATATAAATGTGTTTGATAAAGAGCCCCAATGACACTCTCATCAAAATGGCGTCGTTGCCGGGGACAGTGTTATGTGATTAAGTTCTTACTTGTTTGTCTATTTTAGTTATGCTTTAGCCTTGAGGAACTTGTTTCTCAAGGTTCGGTCTTACCGTTTTATTGTAGTTGTTGGAATATGTGTCCTCCGACAATAATGCGATCACAACTGTTGATCATGATGATCACATGTTTAAATCTCATTTTTAAGAATACATGTGGGATGTAATATTTTACAAAGTCAACTGGTCCAGACATATCGGTAATGATTGGCTGACTAGAGTTTGACATTACTGTCGTGCGACGGTGGTGATCAATTGATCCCCTTAGGTCATACCTATAGGGAAATACCCTTAATTGATTATTTGATTAATCTTATGCCGATACGAGTTAATTAAATTGCTTAAAATTGACGGATGATTTGTGAGTGAGATTAACGTGTCTTAATGTAATTCGATTATATTAGATACGGTCTAAGTAATCGAATTGTTTTATTACTTGGATAAAATTATTGTTTACGAAACAATTGAAATCGAAATTGAATGAATAATTTATTATAAATACAAGACGTTGTAATTTATAATTTGATAAACCGTTTTGGTACAAGTAATTACGAATTACTAGTCGATTTTGTAAATGACATATTTTATGAGTATGTTAATTTTTAATATGTTAAAAATACATTATGTTACATGTGATAAAATTGACAAGTGACAAAATAAAATGGACTACCCATTTTATTTTATGTGTGCCGAAATAATGGAGGGAGTATAAGATTTATATTGTGTTTTTATCTTAAGTGGAAAACACAATAATTAAATCTAACTAGTAGCCATGCAAAACTAGCTTTTGAAAAGAGCAATTTTTTCATGCATTGGCTCCCTCATTACCCATACCCCAACCGGTTTTCCCACTAGAGAAATACCAATGTTTTCTCTTTAATTATTTATTACCTCATATAAGAATTTCTAGTGTATTAGAAATATACTTCTCTCTACACATTGAAAAACTTAGATAAATAAAATCTCCCAAAATCATTCCTCTCTTGGCCGAATTACACAAGAGAGAATAAAATTTATTTTGTGTCAATTTTTAAGTGAGACTTGTATTATTTCTAGTACAAATAATATTATTTATTAAGGGATTTCTTTGGGTATTCACTTTTGGGAGGAATTCTACTTTGGATCCTTTTTTCATCCATTTTAAGGAAAGCTCAAGAACAAGTAAGAAGGAGATCTTACTTGTGCCCTTTAATCCGAAATCCCAAAGTAAGAAAGACGATTTCTTCTTTTGTCTTTTTAGTTTGCATGCATAAGATCTAGTTTTAATTTTATGACTAAACTAAAATGACACATATATGAATATATTAAATAATGAGATTAATTTTTCCTAACAAGCGGTATCATGAGCCTTAGGTTGTTTGCATGCAAATCGGTTTATAGTTTTTCCGAGTTATATGATTAACATACAAAACTAATTAATTTGGTTTTATAAAGATAAACCTTCAAATAAATTTGCATGTTAAAAGTTTCTAGTCCTAAGTGATTTTTAGGACATTTTGGTTTGTTTATGGATTTTATTGTTCATTTTATATAATAATGACATTAAAATGTGATTTTTATGATAAAAATGTCATTTTTGGACTAAAAATAGCTAAACTTCGATTTTTTCAGTGGTTTTTGGATATGTTTTCACATATATTATCTAATGATGGCCTGTAAATATTCATAATAAAATGAGTTGTATTGCTTGAAATATGGATTTTTCAAGTTAAAATCGTATTTAAATGGGTAAATAGGTTAATATGAGTTATATTTCGAATCTGGTCATGGAAATTTAGTATGTTGTGGCATGCAATTTTACAAGATGTGTGTAAAATATTTGGCTATAATGAAGTCTTTATACTTGTTTTATGAATTTTTGATGAAAAATCACATAAATAGTGACTAAAATTAGAAATAATGCTATAACATACTTTATGACTAAAGCAAAAACGTTACATGTTGAATTTTATGATATATTTCAGATCTAAAAGTGAAAAGTTGATAAAAATAATTTTTCTCATATTTTTATGGTCATATTTGTTAAAACCGATAAACCGCAACATTGTTTTTCTCGGTAAATTTTCGAAATTTTTAACCTATGTTTTTGAACATTATGAGTGTCATGGAATTTTTCCAGAATGTTCATGAGTTTAAATTTCAAATTTTGAAATTATGTGAAATTTTTATGATTTAATTTGAAGTTTATGGCATATTTTTGTATTTTAGGTCCATTTATGAACAATATTAAGAAATCTAGGTTAATTATTTTCAATATGTTAGTGGAGACTAATTTTGAGTCCTAAGTTGGTTAGGATAATTAACTTGTACATAAATATGAATTTATGTAATTATTGTGATTTTTAAAAGGTTAAATCACGCAAATCCGTAAAAACCGATTAATAAACGATATTGGCTCCTTAAAGGCGATTTAGTATAAAATTGGGCATGTTCATACATATTATAATGCTGCATTTTATTTATGATTGTCATATTTTAATTTTATGTAATTTTTGAATTATGTAATTTTACTTAGTATGGCCTTAGTTTTAATTGATATTACCCGAAATGTATGGGAATATCGATTCGGTTGTAATTTATTGTGATCTCGTATCACCGTTTTGTAATTTAATAGATTTATTTTTATTTTTAATTACAAATGTATAATAGGAAATTATGGAATTTATTTATTCCGGAGTTCCTTGAAGACGGTGCCACTCGAGAAGGCGATCCATCAAAGAAAGTATTGCCTTGAAATGCGTGTCAAGACCGAAGTTCAAGGGACCAAAGGAGTTGGTTTCCGAATTTGTAATAGTTTATTAGATTTACTATTTTAGGAAGGCCATACTAGGAATTTATTTATGCTTTGCATTTTATTTATATGTTGCATCGCTAAATCGCCATAACTAAAACATGCATTATCATTTAATCGAGTTAATCGACCGTGTCAATTACAATTATCGTAGTTCACCGCTTTAGTTCACTTAAAACGTGATAGATAATATATTGACATGACCTCTCACTAAAATAAACAATAGAGACTTAGGCTTACCGAAAATTAGAAACCATGAAAACCTATTTCGTGAGGGAGTGCACTCGGCTTTACCGGGGTACAAACCTTGCTACGTAGGGGAAGTGGGTGATATATGTCTACCCACTGAATTTATAAAGATGAGGGTTGTATTCGGCTTTACCGATGCCCAAGCTGATGTAAATTTAGATCATGGACACATTTATTCGAAATTTGGGTTGAACTCAACGAAAGTATTCTCGACGGTTGCCGGATGTGTTTCGGGCTAAAGATAAATATTAATGTAATTTTATCGACCAAGAGTTCTAAAAGTATAATCGATTAAAGAGTTAATCCACCGAGTTATATTGATAAGGGTTGTGTTCGGCTTTACCGATGCCTAAGTTAATATGAATTTGGGTCTTGGAATCATTTATAATAGTTGGGTAGAGGTCACTATATAAATGCTCATATCTTGTTAAAATTATTTACAAGTATGATTAAAAATGACAAATGTTAATATTTCCTTTTCCTCCATACTTGTAGTTCATTACAATGAATCCATCAAACGCTACTACACCGATAACTATTGAGTCTTGCCACAATGTTTTTGACGACGTTTGCTTCAACAATGATTTCGACACTACTAGAGAACTTTCTTTTTGAATAGGTTCGGATGGAAACATAAACTTCATCACTTCTTCTAAACCTCCTACTACTACAAGATGTCTTCTGAGCTGGTCTCAGGAAGACCGCCTCATAAAATCTATAGGATCTTTGTCTTTGGAAGAGAAAGATGCCAAAACTAGTGGGAGCTCAAGCAATCAAGTTCTTGCTTCTAAGGGCAAAAGGTTCAAGAAGAAGGGAAAGAAAGGGAAAAACTTCAAGCAAGTTGAAGATGAGTGCCATTATTGCTATGGCATGGGAAATTGGCTTAGGATTTATCCCGTATATTTGCAAAATGTAAGGGAAGGAATCATCGTTCCAAAAGGTAAATTCCTAAGGAAATTTATGTTATTGATGTAAATTATACTTCCACTACGACATGGGTACTGGATACCGGTTGTGGTTCTCACCTTTGTAATCATTTACAGGGGTTAAGAGACTTGAAGAGGCTTAGCAAAGGAGATGTGGATCTACGCCTTGGAAATGGAGCTCGAGTAGCGGCTGAATCCAAGGGAACTTATGTATTAGCTTTGCCTAATGGATTTGAGTTGTATTTACATAATTGTTTTTATGTGCCTAGACTTTCTAAAAACATTATTTCAATCGCTATGTTGGACATGGACGGTTTTTTTTTTGTCATTAAAAACAATCGTTATACTATTTCAAGGAACGACTTGGTTATAGGCCAAGCTGCTTCCATTAATGGCATTTACATTTTAGAAACCTCGAATCCGACTAATGACATCTACAACATTCAATCAAAGAAACTCAAATCAAGTGATCCAAATGAATCATTCATTTGGCATTGTCGATTAGGTCACATAAACGAGAATCGCATCAAAAGATTAATTTTGACTAATGTGATTACACCATTTGATTATCAATCATATGGAACATGCGAATATTGCCATCTTGGCAAAATGACTCGTAATCCTTTTAGCGGTAAAGGAACTCGAGCAAGTGAACTATTGGGACTCATACATACCGATGTGTGTGGACCAATGAGTATCACCGCTCGAGGAAATTATGACTACTTCATAACCTTCACCGATGACTTGGGTAGATATGGGTATATCTATTTAATGAAGCATAAGAGTGAAGCCTTTGAGAAATTCAAGGAATTTCAAAATGAAGTAGAGAACCAATTGAACAAAAAGATAAAAGCACTACGATCCGATCGTGGTGGAGAATATCTTAGCCTTGAATTCGATTCACACTTGAAAGGTTGTGGTATTATATCACAACTTTCTCCACCCGGTGTTGGAGCTTTTGTCCTCCACAAATTAGTGTGATAATATTTGTAAATCTCTTACAGATTCACAAGGGTATACTTCGTATTTTATCAGTTGATTAACGATTACCTAATAACGGCTGGCTTGCTAGAAAGTTTGACGTTATTATCATACAGATGGCGGTGATCAACTGGTCCCTAAAAGTCACACCTAAAGGATGTGTTTGAGAGATGTGGTTATGGAAATGTAATCACATTGATGCCTTATATGACTAAACAGTTAGTCAACGTGTTGATGAGACTATTATTTAATGCCGATTAAATAATATTAGCTGAGACGAATTAACTGTCAATTCGTAAATTGAATATAATATGTTATATTTAATTAATGTATATAATGTTAAGCTTGGATGAATTAATATGTTAATTCGTAACTAAATGTAATCGGTTATATTTAATCAGCTAATTATAAATATGCGATATTTATAATTAAAGTATATATTATAAGATATTGTCATTATAAATTATTACGGACCAGCATTAATAAGTTGACTGCAAGCTGTTGTGTGTGGACTGATTAATACGGAATGAATTAATGACAATTTATACTTATACACATTTTATATATTTTTGGAATAACCGAAAATAAGGAGATTTTATCCTTATTTCGGTTGTTGTGATGACTCGGTCTAAACCGAGTAAGAGGGAGCAAATAAAAGAAAAAAAAAATCTTTCCCTAATTTTCGAAAACCTACACGGTTTAAGAGGCCAAAGGGTGGATTTATTTTTTACTACTGGTTTTTCTTAACCTAATATTCTCTCATCAAAACACAAAACAAAACCCTAAAATAATTTACAGAAATTGGGGATCGATTCTAGCAAGAACACAAAGGCATATCTCATATCGTCTTGGGTGCAACTGATAGGCGAATATCATTGCGATATTGTTCTTAGGCCGATTTTGCTAGGACCGAAGGTTATTTCTTATTCATAAATGATTTTGTTTATGCAATTTATTTTATGACTAGTTTCATCATTATAAATTTCGTTATAATCCTTAATTTCAAGGGCAATATACAGATTATTCGTTAACTACATATGGCACGTGTGAATTTCCTTCAAAGGTGTTGGAATGCGCACTAGTGACCTATTATGACTCATACATACTGATGTTTGTGGACCTATGTCAATTACCGATAGAGATGGCTATAGATATTTTATCACTTTCACGGACGATTTGAGTAGATACGGATATGTCTACTTAATGAAGCATAAAAGTGAGTCCTTTGAGAAATTCAAGGAATACCAGAACAGGGTTGAAAACCAACTGGGTAGAAAGGTTAAAGCACTTCGTTCAGATCGGGGTGGCGAATATCTTTCAAATGAGTTTGATCAACACCTTAAAGACCGTGGAATCGTTTTGCAGTTAACTCCACCTGGAACACCTCAATTAAATGGTGTGTCCGAACGGAGAAATTGAACCTTACTTGATATGGTTCGATCCATGATGAGTCACACGCTAGTGCCTGATTCATTATGGGGTTTTGCTCTTTTGTCAGCTGCTCTTATACTTAACCGAAGTCTGACTAAAGCTGTTGACAAGACTCCATATGAAATGTGGAAGGGAACGGTCCCTAACTTGTCCTTTATTCGGGTTTGGGGCTGCGAGGCTTATGTCAAGTGGAGACACGAGGATAAGCTCGGCCCGCGATCGGTCAAGACATACTTTATATGTTATCCGAAAGGAACATTTGGTCATTACTTCTATTCGCCTACCGAACATCGAGTTTTTGTTCCGGCTAGTGCGACGTTCTTAGAGAATGAATTTCTCGAGAACAAGACAAGTAATAGAACCTTCGAGCTGTCGGAGATTCCAGAACCAACAACCGAGGAACGGATGGAGGAAGTTGTTCCTCCAACTGATGATATGGTTAATATTCCTGAGGAACCTAGGAGGTCGGGTAGAGTCTCTCATCCTCCGGACAGATACATTGGTATGATCGAGGAGAATGACGTTTTACTCCTAGAGAGTAATGAACCCGCTACCTAGAAAGGTGCTATGGCCTGTTCCGACTCAAAGCTATGGCTTGAAGCCATGCAATCCGTGATGGACTCCATGTATGAGAATGAATTATGGGATCTAGTTGATTTACCTAATAAGGTAAAACCTCTACAGTGCAAATGGCTTTACAAAATATAGCGTTCTGTAGACGCGCAACCAGATACCTATAAGGCACGACTAGTGGCAAAAAGTTTCACTCAAGTGCACGGATTGCATTATGATGAGATTTTTGCACCTGTAGTCATGCTACGTTCCATTCGGATAATCTTAGCGATTGCCGCATTTCATGACTATGAAATTTGGCAAATGGATGTGAAAACCGCCTTCTTAAACGGTTATTTGGAGGAAGAGTTGTACATGGTGCAACCCGAAGGTTTCATAGATCCTGAACATCCTAAGAAAGTATGCAAGCTTAAGCGTTCCATTTATGGACTTAAGCAAGCTTCTCGGAGTTGGAATCATCGTTTCGACTAGGTGATAAAAGAGTATGGTTTCACTTGATCGGTCGAGGAACCATGCTTATATATCAAGTCGAGTGGGAGCAAGATTGTATTCTTGATATTGTATATCGATGACATACACTTGATTGGGAATGACATTCCTCTCCTGTCTTCGGTTAAAGAATGGTTGAAGAACCATTTCCAGATGAAAGATCTGGGTGAGGCACAACGTATTTTGGGAATCCGTATCTACCGAGATAGATCACGACGGATGTTATCACTTAGTCAGGAGTCTTATTTGGATAAGATTCTTGAGAGGTTCAGCATGACCAACTCCAAGAAGGGGAACCTTCCAATGACGTCTGGGATGCAGTTGAGCAAGTCTCAATCACCCACGACGCCTGAAGGAATTGAGCGCATGAGTCGTGTTCATTATGCATCTGCAATAGGATCAATCATGTATGCCATGATATGCACACGTCCAGACGTGGCATATGCATTGAGTATGACGAGTCGGTACCAAAAGAATCCAGGTGAAACACACTGGATAGCTGTTAAAAATATCCTCAAGTACCTACGGAGGACTAAGGATAAGGTATTGACTTATGGAGGCGTTACTAAGCTATGCACAATCGGTTACGCAGATGCTAGCTTCCAAACGGATCGAGATGATTCAAAATTATCAGTCCGGGTTCGTCTTCACTCTTAATGGTGCTCACGGTCACCGGAAGAGTTCCAAACAGTGTTGTAGCAAGATTCTACCACTGAATCCGAGTACTATGCCGCTTCGGAAGCAGCTAAGGAAGCGATATGGATGCGTCAATTCTTACAAGGACTTACGATAGTTCCTAGTTCGAATGACCCGATCACCATCTATTGTGATAATAGAGGTGCCATCTTCCAGGCTAAGGAGCCAAAGTCTAGCAACAAATCTAGACATGTACATCGGAAAGCTCACCTGATTCGTGATTACGTGGAGCAAGAAGAGATAGTGATTGACAAGATAGCTTCGGATGATAACATCGCGGACCCTCTCACTAAACCGTTGAATTTTGATAAGCATGAAGGACACGTTATTTCCATGGGAATTAAACGTGTTCCTAAGTTGTAGTAGTTGATTATGGATTTGATACATTATCTTTTTCATATACTATTTATAACTTCATCGTTTTAATATAATGTTTTGTTTTTCATGTGGATTGTACTAACAACTTTGAACGCCACAAAGTGAACTGAATTACATTATATTTTGTTTGGTCCGTAATCGCCCATATGAGCCGATAACTCTGGCAATTATATTGTGCAGTCGGTTGATGGTGGGTTCAACGAGCCATAAGTCAAACTGTTGACTGATCGATCACAAATGCGAGATTATAACGATACCTCGTAGGACAAATTTTTGTGACAACGTAATGGAGTCCTAAATGTTTAACAACATTCGGTGCCAGGTCGTGGATAGGACATCCATTGTGTTCCTAGAGTCGATTCTTTTGACTATCGACTGTCTCTTGAAATTAAGGCAGTTTTTGGGTGACTTTGGTTTCTTTCTCACGGTCTGCCGTAACTGGAGGCTAAGTATATTTTTTCTGGGTCATTTCATACTGTTCTTACATCTGCAGGATTCGAGTTGAGGAAAATATCCAACCCTTTTCAGGTATAGTTATTTCTCAGGGCCACTCGAGGAGTTGTAATTGAAATGCATGGCCATGCTCGAATGATGATTTGTTTATCAGTTAAGTTACTTTCTAGTCGGGGAAACCACTCTTGATACAGATCACTTGTAAAATACGACCTTTTTGAATACAGATTTTGCAAATTGTTTTACACTGAGTGGGAGAAATTTTAGGATATGAGAATCGGTTATCACACATACACTTGTGAGGACAAGTGGTAGTTTGTTGGAGCTTGTGTCCTCCACAAATTAGTGTGATAACATTTATAAATCTCTTACAGGTTCACAAGGGTATACTTCGTATTTTATCAGTTGATTAACGATTACCTAATAACGGTTGGCTTGCTAGAAAGTTTGACGTTATTATCATAGAGATGGCGGTGATCAACTGGTCCCTAAAAGTCACACCTAAAGGATGTGTTTGAGAGATGTGGTTATGGAAATGTAATCACATTGATGCCTTATATGACTAAACAGTTAGTCAACGTGTTGATGAGACTATTATTTAATGCCGATTAAATAATATTAGCTGAGACGAATTAACTGTCAATTCGTAAATTGAATATAATATGTTATATTTAATTAATGTATATAATGTTAAGTTTGGACGAATTAATATGTTAATTCGTAATTAAATGTAATCGGTTATATTTAATCAGCTAATTATAAATATGCGATATTTATAATTAAAGTATATATTATACGATTATAGATACCCGTATCCGTCGATATTGGAATTTATAGAGAACCCGACAAACACCCGATGATGATAGGACACATGTATTCTTTAGTTGTCATTGTCATTATTTGGGTTCGTTTTACGATGTAGAATGAGCGTTGTCGACGGAGTATTTTAATTTAAATGATTTTTTAAATTAATGTTTTTTTAAGTGAATTCATTTTATTGCTTTATTTTGAATTTATTTTCTCAAGTTTATTTTATTGAAAATAAAATAAATATTTGATTTGAAAAATCATTTTATGAGTATATTTGATTTGAAAAATCATTTATTTTAATGTGTTAATCTATTTGAAAAATCGATTTAAAAATCGAAAAAACTCGTTTTAAACACGCGTTTTGGAGCTCGATTATAGCTCGGTTTTTGAGCCCGTTTTCTTTACGAGTTGGCACGAATATCGAGTACACTAACCAACCTAGACCACTACCCATCCAACCCCAGTTCGAACCCCATAACCACGGCCCAAATCATGCCCCAAATCACCCCCAACCAGCCCGCATACACAAAGCAGCCCCTGTTTTGCAGCTCAATCCCGAGTCCAAAA